>NW_027454992.1:24559-50001 GCF_040206685.1 Ascaphus truei | reverse complement strand
GAAAGGGGAGCGGAGGTGGGGAGGAAAGGGGAGCGGAGGGGGGAGGAAAGGGGAGCGGAGGGGGGGAGGAAAGGGGAGCGGAGGGGGGGAGGAAAGGGGAGCGGAGGGGGGGAGGAAAGGGGAGCGGAGGGGGGGAGGAAAGGGGAGCGGAGGGGGGAGGAAAGGGGAGCGGAGGGGGGAGGAAAGGGGAGCGGAGGAGGGGAGGAAAGGGGAGCGGATGGGGGAAAGAAAGGGGAGCGGAGGTGGGGGGAAAGAAAGGGGAGCGGAGGTGGGGGGAAAGAAAGGGGAGCGGAGGTGGGGGGAAAGAAAGGGGAGCGGAGGTGGGGGGAAAGGGGAGCGGAGGTGGGGGGAAAGGGGAGCGGAGGTGGGGGGAAAGGGGAGCGGAGGTGGGGGGGAAAGGGGAGCGGATGGGGGGGGGAAAGGGGAGCGGAGGGGGGAGGAAAGGGGAGCGGAGGGGGGGAGGAAAGGGGAGCGGAGGGGGGAGGAAAGGGGAGCGGAGGGGGGAGGAAAGGGGAGCGGAGGTGGGGAGGAAAGGGGAGCGGAGGGGGGAGGAAAGGGGAGCGGAGGGGGGGAGGAAAGGGGAGCGGAGGGGGGAGGAAAGGGGAGCGGAGGGGGGAGGAAAGGGGAGCGGAGGGGGAGGAAAGGGGAGCGGAGGGGGGAGGAAAGGGGAGCGGAGGAGGGGAGGAAAGGGGAGCGGATGGGGGAAAGAAAGGGGAGCGGAGGTGGGGGGAAAGAAAGGGGAGCGGAGGTGGGGGAAAGGGGAGCGGAGGTGGGGGGAAAGGGGAGCGGAGGTGGGGGAAAGGGGAGCGGAGGTGGGGGAAAGGGGAGCGGATGGGGGGGGGAAAGGGGAGCGGATGGGGGGGGGGAAAGGGGAGCGGATGGGGGGGGGGAAAGGGGAGCGGATGGGGGGGGGAAAGGGAGCGGATGGGGGGGGGAAAGGGGAGCGGATGGGGGGGGGAAAGGGGAGCGGATGGGGGGGGAAAGGGGAGCGGATGGGGGGGAGAAAGGGGAGCGGGAGGGGGGAGAAAGGGGAGGGGGGAGAAAGGGGAGGGGGGAGAAAGGGGAGGGGGGGAGAAAGGGGAGCGGGGGGGGAGAAAGGGGAGCGGGGGGGGAGAAAGGGGAGCGGGGGGGGGGAGAAAGGGGAGCGGGGGGGGGGAGAAAGGGGAGCGGGGGGGGGGAGAAAGGGGAGCGGGGGGGGGGAGAAAGGGGAGCGGGGGGGGAGAAAGGGGAGCGGGGGGGGGGGAGAAAGGGGAGCGGGGGGGGGGAGAAAGGGGAGCGGGGGGGGGGGAGAAAGGGGAGCGGGGGGGGGGGAGAAAGGGGAGCGGGGGGGGGGAGAAAGGGGAGCGGGGGGGGGGGGGGAGAAAGGGGAGCGGGGGGGGGGGAGAAAGGGGAGCGGGGGGGGGGAGAAAGGGGAGCGGGGGGGGAGAAAGGGGAGCGGGGGGGGAGAAAGGGGAGCGGGGGGGGAGAAAGGGGAGCGGGGGGGGGAGAAAGGGGAGTGGGGGGGATCGACACACTGCTTGGACAGTTAAGGCAGGTGTCATTACGTCCCTCGTAACGCACACACAAAAAACGTCTGCTACAGCCGTGTATAACGCGGGGGAACTCTTCCCTAACTCCTCCTGTTGTCACCCTTCAAATCCCGGCACCAAACTTGGGCGCAATGACCTTGCAACAATTTGCCTCGCTACATCACCCCCTTGGCCTAATAAACATGCTATTACTATTAGTTCACATTAGCCCAAGGAAGGGGGGTTACATTTGTTGGGGGATCTGATTGAAAAATACAAAGTTCCCTGTGACTCGCGCTCCCCCCCCCCCCGTGTTTCCCGTGACTCGCCCCCCTGTTCCCCATGACTCGCCCCCCGTTCCCCGTGACTCGCGCTCCCCCCCCGTTCCCCATGACTCGCGCTCCCCCCCCCCCCAGCGCCCGCTTGTCCCCCGATGTGCCATCCGGCTGAGTGAGGCGTGCAGCCGGCGGCAGGAAGCGCCCTGTGTGGGCCTGTGGCGCGAGGCTGCGCGCCTGAAATGGGAGAGTTACTGGCGCCATAAGCTGAGGCGGGACACGCAGTGACTTACCTTAGGGGGTGGTAGCGCCAGGGAGGTAAGGGAGCGGCTGGGGTAGGAGGGCCGCGCTTCCCCTCCGTCTGGAGCTGGTGATGGGGGGGGACGGACGGAGTGGGGGGTGGTGTGTGTGTGTGTGTGTGTGTGTGTGTGTCCTGTCTGTATATGTGTGTGTGTGTCCTGTCTGTCTATCTGTGTCCTGTCTGTGTATCTCAGTGTGTGTGTATCTGTGTGTGTCTCAGTGTGTGTGTATCTCAGTGTGTGTGTGTGTGTATCTGTGTGTGTCTCAGTGTGTGTTTATCTCAGTGTGTGTGTGTGTGTGTATCTGTGTGTGTCTCAGTGTGTGTGTATCTTTGTGTGTGTCTCAGTGTGTGTGTATCTTTGTGTGTGTGTCTCCGTGTCCTGCCTGTGTGTGTATCCGTGTGTGTGTGTGTATCTCTGTGTGAGTGTATGTGTGTGTCCGGCCAATGAGAGGTGTGCGGGGGTGGGCCAAGGGAGCCAATGGGATTGCCGCTAGGGACACAGGGAGGGACACAGGGAGACACATACAGACACGGCCACATAGAACACTTTCACAAATATATAGTAGATATATATATATACTGAGCAGATCAACACGCCGACAAGCGTGTGAAGCAGAGACGCAGCGCAGCCTCTGAATACAGCCCCAGCGCGCGGGGCTTGTTCCTGAGGACAGAGATTTACCCCCCCTCTTCATCCCATATGTTGCCCTACCAATAGAAGTGACGATCGTGATCTGGACCATTAAAGTTTTTATATATGTAAGTGCATATTATTATCTTTATTTGTTGTCAATACATATCATATCTCAATCTTGGTGCGCTTTTGTGTTTTTTCTTTTTTTCTGGGACTTGGTATCGCGGTTGGAGTTTTCCTGCTGGGATCCATATTGGAGGTGGGGGCAGACACCTTCAACACTAAGAGCTGCAAGAGATTAGAGAGGAACCACCATTCCACTATCCTAAAGAGCAAGAGCGCGGACTGGACTCAATTTTATATATATATATACTAGCTGAGAGACCCGGCGTTGCCCGGGATGTAATGTTCCCGTTCCTCTCTCCCTCCTCCCCCCTCTCTCTGTTTGTCCCCCATTCACATCAATCCAGTCCCCCCCCCTCCCTCCCTCCTTTACAGCTTCATGTAGCGTGTGTGCGTCAGTCACTGTGTGTTTGCGCGCGCGTCAGTGAGTCTGAGGCAGAAACACAAACACACACAGACTGACTGACACACACACAGTCAGTGTGTGCGTGTGTGTGTGCCTCAGTCAGTGTGTGCGTGTGTGTGTGCCTCAGTCAGTGTGTGCGTGCATGTGTGCGTCAGTCAGGGTTTGTGTGCGCGTCAGTCAGTGTGTGCGTGCGGCAGTCAGTCAGTGTGTGTGCGCGTGCGGCAGTCAGTGTGTGTGCGCGTGCGGCAGTCAGTGTGCGCGCGTCAGTCGGTGTGTGTGTGTCAGTCTGTGTGTGTGTGTCAGTCTGTGTGTGTGTGTGTCAGTCTGTGTGTGTGTGTCAGTCGGTGTGTGTGTCAGTCAGTGTGTGTGTCAGTCAGTGTGTGTGTCAGTCAGTGTGTGTGTCAGTCAGTGTGTGTGTGTGTGTGTGTGTGTGTGTGTGCGCGCGTCAGTTAGTGTGTGTGTGTGAGCCAGTGTGTGTGTGTGAGTCAGTGTCAGTGTGTCAGTCAGTGTGTGTCAGTCAGTGTGTGTGTGTCAGTCAGTGTGTGTGTGTCAGTCAGTGTGTGTGTGTGTGTGTGTCAGTCAGTGTGCGTGCGTCAGTCAGCGTGTGTGTGTGTCAGTAAGTTGTGTGTGTCAGTCAGTGTGTGGGAGGTGATGTGAGTGGAGCGCCGGGGAGGGGAGCACCAGGGAGGGGAGTCAGGGGAGGCGAGGCGTCAAAGGCAGGGGGGGGGGGGTCAAAGGCAGGGGGGGGGCGTCAAAGGCAGGGGGGGGCGTCAAAGGCAGGGGGGGGCGTCAAAGGCAGGGGGGGGCGTCAAAGGCAGGGGGGGCGTCAAAGGCAGGGGGGGGGCGTCAAAGGGAGGGGGGGCATCAAAGGGAGAGGGGAGGGTGGCGTCAAAGGCAGGGGGGGTGGCGTCAAAGGCAGGGGGGGGCGCCTCAAAGGCATGGATTCCTCCAACTGCATTTCCTTACCTAGCAGCATTAAGTCCCTGCCGCCCTCCTCCTGCTCCTCGGGGATGTTGAGCCGTAGAGAGCGTGCTCTGGGAGGTGGGGGGTAGGTGGGGAGGGGGGGAAGTGGGGGGGGAGGGGAAGTGGGGGAGCGACACACGCGACACGTACCTGTAGTTCCGGGCACCGCCATCTTCTCACTGGGCACCGCGAGGGAGGAAGGGGGTCCTTCCGGGCGCCGCCATCTGTTCCAGTTGGAGCGGCGGCGGCGGGGAGGGAGAGAGGTGAGTTGTAGCGGCAAGGGAGAGAGAGACCTGGCGTTGCCCGTGAGTAAAATTTCCCGCTCCCTTCTCTCTCCGTGTTCCCCAGAGGGGAGGGACGAACAGTGGACAGGAGGGGGGGGGGATGAACAGTGGACAGGAGGGTGTGGGGACGGACAGTGGACAGGAGGGGGGGGGACGGACAGTGGACAGGATGGGGGGACAGTGGACAGGAGAGACGGACAGTGGACAGGAGGGGGGGACGGACAGTAGACAGGAGGGGGGGCAGTGGACAGGAGGGGGGAGGGAGGGGGCAGTGGACAGGAAGGGGGGGCAGTGGACAGGAGAGGGGGGGGAGGTGGACAGGAGGGGGGAAGGTGGACAGGAGGGGGGGCGGTGGACAGGAGAGGGGGGGGAGGTGGACAGGAGGGGGGGGCGGTGGACAGGAGGGGGGGGCGGTGGACAGGAGAGGGGGGGAGGTGGACAGGAGGGGGGGGGCAGTGGACAGGAGGGGGGGGCAGTGGACAGGAGGGGGGGGGCAGTGGACAGGAGGGGGGGCAGTGGACAGGAGGGGGGGGATGAACAGTGGACAGGAGGGTGTGGGGACGGACAGTGGACAGGAGGGGGGGGACGGACAGTAGACAGGAGGGACGGACAGTGGACAGGAGGGACGGCAGTGGACAGGGGAGGGGGGGGGAGGGAGGTGGACAGGAGGGGGCAGTGGACAGGGGAGGGGGGGGAGGGAGGTGGACAGGAGGGCAGTGGACAGGAAGGGGGGGCAGTGGACAGGAGAGGGGGGGGAGGTGGACAGGAGGGTGGGAGGTGGACAGGAGGGGGGGGGGGCGGTGGACAGGAGGGGGGGCAGTGGACAGGAGGGGGGGGGTCAGTGGACAGGAGGGGGGGCAGTGGACAGGAGGGGGGGCAGTGGACAGGAGGGGGGGGCAGTGGACAGTGAGACACACACACACACACGTGTCTCAGTTATGCGCCCTTTCTCAGTTCCGTTTGGCGCCAGAGGTGGGGGAGCGACACCTATCTGTACTTCCGGGCGCCGCCATTATCTGACTCGGCGCCGCGAGGGAGGAACGGGGTCCGCCATCTTACGCGCCGCGTGGCAGCTGCCTGTTCCCCCGCCGGGGGGGGGGAGAGGTGATGCCGCTGGGGAGGGGGAGAGGTGATTTGGGGAGGGGGGAGAGGTGATGCCGCTGGGGAGGGGGAGAGGTGATTTGGAGCGGGAGGGGGAGAGGTGATTTGGAGCAGGGAGGGGGGAGAGGTGATTTGGAGCGGGGAGGGGGAGAGGTGATTTGGAGCGGGGAGGGGGAGAGGTGATGCCGCTGGGGAGGGGGGAGGTGATGCCGCTGGGGAGGGGGAGAGGTGATGCCGTTGGGGAGGGGGAGAGGTGATTTGGAGCGGGGAGGGGGGAGAGGTGATTGGGAGGGGGGAGGTGATTTGGAGCGGGGAGGGGGAGAGGTCATGCCACTGGGGAGGGGGAGAGGTGATGCCGCTGGGGAGGGGGGAGGTGATTTGGAGCGGGGAGGGGGAGAGGTGATGCCGCTGGGGAGGGGGAGAGGTGATGCCGCTGGGGAGGGGGAGAGGTGATGCCGCTGGGGAGGGGGAGAGGTGATGCCGCTGGGGAGGGGGAGAGGTGATTTGGAGCGGGGAGGGGGGAGAGGTGATTTGGAGCGGGGAGGTGTGTGTGTGTGTGTGTGTTTTTTTTTTGGACCTTTGGCCCGTCACTCCGCCTCAGGCCAATGAGAGGTGTGGGGGGCGGGCCAAGGGGGTGGTGTGAGTGTGTGAGGCCAATGAGAGGTGTGCGGGGGCGGCCGGGCCTAGGGACCAATGAGATTGCCCCTAGGGACACCGGACATCCAGGCAGGCAAAAATACAGTGCTTTCACTAATATAGTATAAGATATATATATATATATAGATATCTATATCTATATATATACACACTATTAAGGTTATGGTGGGTAAAAAAGTGACAAAAACCCTCCACAGTAAAGCATAAAGCAACTGTAAATATTACTGTATGTTCATTTGCATGTCTTAGACAGGTCTGCAACACTGTCTTTCCCCATTGTCACCCAGCATACAGCGCTTCCACTGCAGCAAGGGATTCTGGGAAATGACATGCAAATGAGCACTCAGTGCCACCTTTTGTCTCAAGCTCGTATTACACAAGCCAATCCTCAAGCCAATGCACAC
Source organism: Ascaphus truei (assembly GCF_040206685.1). Classification (NCBI taxonomy): domain Eukaryota; kingdom Metazoa; phylum Chordata; class Amphibia; order Anura; family Ascaphidae; genus Ascaphus; species Ascaphus truei. Next base: position 43,345 of record NW_027454992.1, on the reverse strand, counting down.
TGTTTTAAACACAGCTTTTAGACAGAGGCCGGGATGAGATGCAAAGCCATTAAACCCACTCACAGACATGTTTCAACTTTTTTTTTTTTTTTTTTTTACTTTTTTATTCAACAACTTTTTTAAGTTTACAGACTTTTTTGGAAACCAAAAAAACACACCATAGTGACAACAGTCACCCAACATTAGAAAGACACCAAAACATAATATATTTACATTTTCTTCCTTCATCCTTCAGATATATACAAACACAAAGATAAACTTTTCAGAAGGGAAAAAAAAAACATAACTTTACGAAAAAACCCTATAACCAAAACATCATACAAAGATAAGAACCATATACTTCAAGATTCTTTCATTTAAAAACAAAAACCCTTTCTCTATTCTCAAGTGATGCGATCATCTGTTTTAATTCTTTCTCCATACGTTCCAAACCTCTCTTACTTTCCTCTAACTGGAATCCAGACATCACACTTTTTTCATACCCGTCCCTTGCCTCTTTTACATCCCAATATCTCCGCCCAAATCCCCTCGCAAGTTGATTGTGCAAAACCTCTTCCTTTGTAAGCCCTACTTCATCCTTTCCCTGGGTGCTCCTCCCCTTACTATCTCCCGCAGAATTTGCCTCTTTTGCCTGTACAATCCCTTTTTTGCCTGCCTTTTCTTCACTTTCGTTCCCACTTACTCCACTTACACTTCTCTGTATTTTAGTTCCCTCCACGCTTATCTGACTTTTTTGTGAGGACGAGCTGTTGCTCTCGCTACTCTCTTTCTCCCTCACCTCTCCCCTAGCCTCTTTTATTTTAACCCACTGTACATGCTCCTTTTTCAATTCTTCATATTGCTCTTTTGTCAGATGTTTTCTTTGGTACATCATTTTTTCCAATCTTTCTATTATCTGTTCATCACTACTACCCCCATGCTGCTTCCGGAAAATACCCACCCAAAACAGAACATCTCCCACTGCGTTCTCAAATTGTTCCATTTTCTCTTTTAGGGTTACGTTCCCTGATACTTTTTTAACTTTACCCTCTACACCCTTCTCTCTAGGCTCCACATAACTCTGGCAATCCTTATCATCCTTTGTTTCTATCCCTTGCGAAGACTCGTTTTTGCTTCCACTAACAACAAACCCTTTACACTTACTCTTTCCCTCTTCCACTCGCACCACCAGGGCCTGCCTTCTCCTCAGTTTCTTGCGCTTCCCTATCTAACTTCTTATTTTCCTCTTTTCCTTTACTCACGGTCTGTTCCTCTTCCCTACTAACGTCAATACTGGACAAATCCAGCGCACAAAACTTTGACTTCGTCACCTTATCTTGCCGTAGCTCACTCTTCCCCTCCCCATCAACTGTACAAATATCATTGTCACTTTGTAAACTTCGTTTTTGCGCCCCTTTCTTGTGTCCGGTCGTGTCCATTATTTCCACTTCCACCTCCCCCTCTATTGGGCCACTCTCTACCATTTCTTCCCTTCTTAAATCCTCCTCATACATTGCTGTTATAACCGGATCAAGCCCTCCCTCTTGGGAACTCTCCATCTCACAAATTCCCAGACCCTCCACTGTCTCTTCCTCTTCTTCTAGCACACTGCCCCCTTTTGCTGCCTGGGCATATGTCCTTTTAGTGCACTGCCATGCCAAGTGTCCTTCCTCTCCGCAAAGATGGCATCTCTTAGGGACTCCACAGTTGGCTGCAGTATGTCCCTCTTCCCCGCAATTACGGCACACAATTCCCGTTTTCCTGCAACCCTCCTTTGTATGTCCATAAGTGTGGCAATGCCTGCAATATAGAGGCTGTCCCGAATAAAACAAAAATCCTCTGTCTCCTCTGATATTGAACATGGCCGGTGGGTGTGTCACTCCTCCCGCACATGATGGATCCCGTATCAACCGTACCCAGAAACGTCTCTTCCCGTTGAACATGCCATATGGGTTTTTAAGTTCTTCACCTCCTCTGATCATTTCACAGTACCGTTTCAAAAAAGTCACAATCTCCTCTTTCCTTGCATACGGATTGTACATGTGAAGTACAAGTGGTCTCTCCTCCAGCATAAAACTTGGAATTACCTTGATGCCATGTAAGATCGGGTCACCAGACTTCTCCTTGCACTTTTCAAAAGTGCACCAAACATCCGCTTCTTGATGACAGGTCAGGTCATAAATCCCCTGTGCAGGGAAATCCTGAAGGCAGAAGATCCTCTCAGTGTCCAGACCGATCAATTGCTTCAGCACCTTCTCCACTATCCACAGCAGGTTCACTCGACTTCTCTCGGTCTCCTCGATCAGGAACCGAATGGAATTGCGCATTCCAGCTTGTGACGTCATCTCTGCTCTCAAGCTCAGGTGCGGCACCCCAAAAGCAGCAAGGGACTTTAGCCAGTAAAGGCGATGTCCCAGGGCAAAGGTGCCGGCCCCTCACTTCCGCATCCGCTCGCTCAGAACCGCTCGCTCAGGATCACTCCTCTTAGCTCGAGATGGCGTGCCCCCCCAAAAGCAGCAGGAGTCTTTAGTCCCCGAAGGGACGATGACTCAAGGCCAAGGGGACACAGGCTCAGCTACACAGCTGTTTCGACCTTAATGGGTCTCATCAGTGTGGGGTTGGTCTTAATGGCAAAGCAGGTTTGAGACTAGACTAGGTAATCACCACTACTATTAAGGTTATGGTGGGTAAAAAAGTGACAAAAACCCTCCACAGTAAAGCATAAAGCAACTGTAAATATTACTGTATGTTCATTTGCATGTAAAGGTAATCCCAAGTTTTATGCTGGAGGAGAGACCACTTGTACTTCACATGTACACTCCGTATGCAAGGAAAGAGGAGATTGTGTGTTTTTTGAAACGGTATTGTGAAATGATTAGAGGAGGTGAAGAACTAAAAAATCCGTATGGCATGTTCAACGGGAAGAGACGTTTCTGGGTACGGTTCAGACGGGATCCATCATGTGTGGGAGGAGTTACACACCCACCGGCCATGTTCAATATTAGAGGAGACAGAGGATTTTTGTTTTACCCGGGACAGCCTCTATATTGCAGGCATTGCCACACTTATGGACATACAAAGGAGGGTTGCACGAAAACGGGAATTGTGTGCCGTAATTGCGGGGAAGAGGGACATACTGCAGCCAACTGTGGTGTCCCTAAGAGATGCCATCTTTGCGGAGAGGAAGGACACTTGGCACGGCAGTGCACTAAAAGGACATATGCCCAGACAGCTAAAGGGGACAGTGTGCTAGAAGAAGAGGAAGAGACAGTTGAGGGTCAGGGAATTTTTGAGATGGAGAGTTCCCAAGAGGGAGGGCTTGATCCGGCTATAACAGCAATGTATGAGGAGGATTTAAGAAGAGAAGAAAGGGTAGAAAGTGGCCCAATAGAGGGTTTGGCGGGTTCTATAAGTGATATCGTGGAGAAAAAAGAGGAAGATTTCTTCCTGGACTCCTTGGCCCAGAAACTGGAGGTGGGGGGAGGGGAGGAGACGGGAGCAGTGCATCAGAAAGATGCGGGGGAGGGGGAAATACGGTCATTGAGTGTGGTGGAACCTAGCTGGGCGGAAAGTATGGAGTTTCAAGATGCACAGAGGGGGAGGGAAGGTCCCCAAGATGTCTTGGAGGAGGAAATGGAAATAGGAGGGAAAAAGCGCAAAAGCGTAAAAATCTGCAAGGGATAGAAACAAAGGAAGATAAGGATAGCCAGAGTAAAGGGGAGCCTAGAGAGGAAGGTGTAGAGGGTAAAGTTGTAAAAGTATCAGGGAAAGTAACCCTAAAAGTGAAGATGGAACATTTTGAAGACGCAGTGGGAGATGTTCTGTTTTGGGTTGGTATTTTTCGGAAGCAGCATGGGGGGAGTAGTGAGGAACAGATAATAGAAAGATTAGAAAAACTGATGTACCAAAGAAAACAGCTGACAAAAGAGCAGTATGAAGAATTAAAAAAGGAGCATGTACAGTGGGTTAAAATAAAAGAGGCTAGGGGAGAGGTGAGAGAGAAGGAGAGAAGTGAGGGCAATAGCTCGTCCTCACAAAGCCAGATAAGCGTGGAGGGAACTAAAATACAGAGAAGTGTAAGTGCAGTAAGTGGGAATGAAAGTGATGGAAAGGCAGGCCAACAGAGTGGGGGTGAAGGGGGAGAGATTAGGGAAAGTAAAGGGGGAAAAGGAGAAAAGGCAGGCCTTAGTGGAAGAACAAAAGTAAGTTATGAAAGCGAGAGAGAAAGGAAGGCGAGGGAGTGGCATGTAAAAGAGGTGATAAATAATATAAATAAAGAGGCAGGTGACTTAGGGTTAAATGTTTCAAAAACGGAATGGCTGAAAGTACAGTTCCCAAAAGCAGAGGTGTCTAAAGAGGAAGTAAGAAAATTAGGAATACAATGTAGTACGTATCATATCCGTGAGGCGTTAGAGAAATTGCTGGGACACGTGAAGTAATTAGATGCAATGTTAAATGTCCTGTGGAAAGTACGAAAAGTCGCTTGTAGAAATGGGAAGTAACCATATTTTTTTGTATTGAGTGTGTTTGGTAGTAGATGCACAGATGATGCCTTGGAATGTGTTGTTTTGTTTGGCTTTTTAGAATGGTTTTGTGCCTTTGGGTTGGTTTTTGTCTTGGCAATATAAGGATTGTATAGTGATGTTTTCGGTTTATTATTTTCTGTAAAATGATACTAAATGGTTGTTAATATGTGAACCGTAAAAAAAAAAAAAAAATGTCTGTGAGTGGGTTTAATGGCTTTGCATCTCATCCCAGCCTCTGTCTAAAAGCTGTGTTTAAAACAGCATGCATTGGCTTGAGGATTGGCTTGTGTAATACGAGCTTGAGACAAAAGGTGGCACTGAGTGCTCATTTGCATGTCATTTCCCAGAATCCCTTGCTGCAGTGGAAGCGCTGTATGCTGGGTGACAATGGGGAAAGACAGGGTTGCAGACCTGTCTAAGACATGCAAATGAACATACAGTAATATTTACAGTTGCTATATATATATACATATATGTACCCCTCAGTTTTATACAGTCATGGTGTTCATCATGTGTGGGACGCAGAGCCCAGAACCTAATGTCATGTTAGCATCAGAAAGTCACAGTAATAACTCAGCACTCACCCATGTAACACCTTCTCTGGTAGCTCTCTGTCTGTGTCTCTATCTACCTTTCTGTCTCCTGCATGACCAGGGAGGCTGCGAGGGACCCCCTCCCCCTCCCACTTGGAACCGGTACCCACATATAACAGACGAGTAATGACAGACTCAGTTTGGAGGTATAAAAGGCCGCGGCTTTGTTTATTAACAATCATAATACTGGAGTAAGCGCTAGTCCAAGCCAGAGTGGGGTCAGGGGGTCAGCCAGGCCTTGGCCTTCTGCCCCCGTACCCGGCCGACCCCTAAAGAGCCGGCCGTTGTCGCGAGTGGGTTCCCGGGTGTCACGTTAGCTTGACCCCGCCCAATCGCTCCTACCCCCGGGCGACGCCCGCCCCGAGCCCATCTGGCAAGGACAAGCACTTACCCCCGAACTGCCGCCGCGACAGTGGCAAAATGACCAACTGGAGCCTCCTGAAGGAACTTCAGTCCTTTGTTTCTCGGGAGGTCTTCGGACACTGCCCTGTAAAATATGATGGTACATGTTACAGCTTACAGGTAGTACAGACAGCTTATCACCAAGGGAATTGTAAATACTCCACGGAGTGGCCGGGGGCAAGCGTCTATCCCCGACTGTCTTGCTAATGGGGTGGGTGGGTGGGAACTTCGCAGCAGACCGGGAGCAGAATGAAAGATTCAGCTCCCGGCTGCCTCTTTTGTACTGCCCTAGGCCTGCCCCCCCCCCCCCAGGGGGGGTCGCGACGGCGGCCCAGAGATCCCAGCGAGGTGAGGGGGGAGGGGGGCTTGCCCCCTGGTCATGGGCTTCCCTCGCCTAATTGGCTGGAGGGATTGCTTGACCAGGGAGGCTGCGAGGGACCCCCTCCCACTTGGAAACGGTACCCACATATAACAGACGAGTAATGGCAGACTCAGTTTGGAGGTATAAAAGGCCGCGGCTTTGTTTATTAACAATCATAATACTGGAGTAAGCGCTAGTCCAAGCCAGAGTGGGGTCAGAGGGTCAGCCAGGCCTTGGCCTGCTGCCCCCGTACCCGGCCGACCCCTAAAGAGCCGGCCGTTGTCGCGAGTGGGTTCCCGGGTGTCACGTTAGCTTGACCCCGCCAAATCGCTCCTACCCCCGGGCGACGCCCGCCCCGAGCCCATCTGGCAAGGACAAGCACTTACCCCCGAACTGCCGCCACTCACGGCTCTATTTAAACCTCCTTAAATTAGACCGTGCCGCCAACCCCTCAAGGACCCTCTCCAGCCCCTCCTGCAATTCGTTATTGAACAAGTCCGCCCCTATCTCGGATAAGTGTGTGCCGTCGGCCCGGAACAGGCCAGTTGACTTGTTGTCGAACTCGGGATGGGTGATCTGCCATCCCCCACACTGCGTCACAAACTTCCCCACCATCTTGTTCAGTTTGACCCGCGCTCGGTCGATGGCGCCCGGTGCCCTTGCGCCCCTCCACACTCTCCTGCACAATATGTCCAACCAAACGATCTGTACTTCTGGCCAACGGGCGAGCATGAGGGCTAGGTCGTGTTTTATTGAATTAACCAGCTCGAAGTAGCGTCGAGCGGCCCGGTCGTTGCCCCCGACGTGGAGGAGCAAGATCTGCGGCGCCCTCCTATCCCTGCCCATCACCATTAGCCGCGGGAGCAACTGAGCCCACCGCAGCCCCCTACCTCCCCCCCATACCACATTTGCCTCCTCCGTTCGCAACCCGAGGTTAGCCCCGCATGGGCGTTTGACGGCCCGCTTCTCTGCCCAGTGTATAAGCGAGTCTCCGATTATCCAAGTGGGTGCGGCGTCTGTGAAGGCATAAAGAGGATGAGGGGGTTTATCCAAGCACGCTAAATACCAGATAATGCGGGCCTGATATAGGACCGGTATCTGTTAGACTTCCATCGCCCTATCTTTTGTACAAAAAATGCAATGACCCGGCGCTTCAGGCTACAACAATACCCCAGTCCAATGATTAGTCCATATGGATATGGAAAGTTCTTTTCAATATTCCAGCTGATGGAGCGATGGTGATCCAATTGCTGGCTGCTGGTTCCGAACTCCTCCTAGTATGTAATGGACAAAAAGGAAAAGACCATTGCGCAGCCACAAGAATCCATAAATAACTCCACAACAGATTAAAGTAATGAACTTACAGACTTGCTGTGTTATTGTTCCTTTGAGACAATCTGTGCTTTTAACCTCTTCTCTTCTAGATATCACGAATCCCACGTGTTGTATGTCTATCCTCCAGGTTTTCTGTCTGTTCACAGCATTACCACTTGGTCATAGTTCCCATGTGTTCCCAGAAAGGAAATAACATGAAAGATGATGGTGCAGATTGATAAAAATTTATTACAATAAAAATAAAAAACAGCCAAGGGCTTACTCACATAAACCAGGCTGTGTAAAAACAGCTGACAACGTGCCGTCCGCAGCTTGATACAATCAGGTAGGCAGGCTTCTGGGAGGATAGTGCTATTGTTTGCAAACCCTGAAGTGGCGTCTAACTCTCAGTAGTTACTCTGCGAGATTTGCCCCCTCTATTTGCTATAGCTTCCTCTATCTCAGCTTGAGGTGGCCAGCACTGCAGAATGTGCTCTGCTCACCTCTCTGGGTAACTGCCGTCAGCCCGCGCTAAGCCTCGTGATGTCACACTCTGGCGTCTCTCCTGATCTCTATGCGCCTGCTTCTGAAGACCGTGTCAGTTCTAGCTCCTCCCTACTCCATACGCGTTTCGTGACGCAATGTGGTCACTTCATCAGTGGATGAGGGGGGAGTTGCTACCTACTGATATATATACCCTGGAAGGTGATGAATACTAATTGCAAATTAATTGCAAATTAATTGATTAAAAGCGAATAAACTGATTAAAATTGCACACATCTACTTACATGATAAAAGCCACTAGGGAATCATCCCTGGGATTAAGTGGCAATGCACCAAGCTCATAGACATAACATTTCTTACCATTCCACATAAAAATAATAATAATGAAAACAATTATTACATGATTGATCATTACAAACAGCAGTGGGGGGTCACTTCAATCTATCAAAAAGGAGGCCAGATCGAAGTCTATATTTAAACCATGCGGTGACAAGGTTTTGAGGGTATAAATCCAGAAGGTCTCCCTTCTGGATAAATGGGTCAGCCTGTCATCTCCTCTCCAATTGGCCTTTGGGCATTCTATGCCCCTACATGTCAATCCCTCTGGGTTTTGGTTGTGTTTGCTTTTAAAGTGGTTTGACACACTATGAGTTTCCAACCCCCTTTTTATGTTGTACTAGCTGAGAGACCCGGCGTTGCCCGGGATGTAACTGCGTAATAGGTAGTATTATTTATAAATGGTGGAACAATAGGTGACTATTTGTTGGAAAGGTTGGATAATAATGTTGAAAAGAAAGATGGAAGAAAATGTAATACGATGTTGTATAAAAATGGTTTATTGTAAACACACCACAGTACAATGTATATTTTGGTGACATAAGTGATGTGAAAATGTGAGGCGTGTGTCCTGCTAGGGTGTGAGCGTGTGTGAGGCGGCAGGTGGGTGTTCAGTACGGGTGGCGCATGGGTAGTGAGTGCTGGCTGTGGGTCGGAGTCCTGCTAGGGTGTGAGGCGGCGGGTGTGTGGCGAGTGCGGGTGACAGCTGGTCAGTGATATTGTTGCGTAGGGGCAGGATGCGGCAGGTGTGTGTCGAGTGTGTGGGGTGGGTGAGAGGCGGCGGGTGTGTGTCGAGTGGCGGGTGTCTGTTGAGTGCGTGCGGCGGCTGTGTGGCACAGGGGTGTGAGCGGTGGGCGGGTGAAAGGCAGAAGTGCGGGTGGGCGAAAGGCAGAGGCAGGAGGGCGGACGAAAGGCATTGAAGGAGGGGAGGTGAGGTCGGAGGGGTGGTGGGAGGTGGTGAGGGGAGGTGAAGGGGGGCGGAGGTGAGGAGGATGGGTGGTGAGGGGGGGGATGGTGAGGGGAGGTGAAAGGGGGGCGGAGGGGAGGTGAAGGGGGGGCGGAGGGGAGGTGAAGGGGGGGGCGGAGGGGAGGTGAAGGGGGGCGGAGGGAGGTGAAGGGGGGCGGAGGGAGGTGAAGGGGTGGCGGAGGGGAGGCGGAGGCGGGGCGGAGGTGAAGGGGTAGGTGGGAAGGGTGGAGGTGGGGGGCTGGGGGGAGGGGGAGGTGAAGGGGGGGTGAGGGTAGATGAAGGGGGGTGAGGGTAGATGAAGGGGGGGTGGAGGGTAGATGAAGGGGGGGTGGAGGGTAGATGAAGGGGGGTGGTAAGGGGGGGGGAGGTGGTGGGAAGGGGGGGAGGTGGTGGGAAGGTGGGAAGGTGGGGAGGTGGTGGGAAGGGGGGGAGGTGGTGGGAAGGGGGGGAGGTGGAGGGAAGGTGGGAAGTTGTAAGGGGGGAGTGAAGGGGGGTGGAGGTGGGGGTGAAGGGGGCGGTGAAGGTGGGGGTGGAGGGGAGGTGAAGGTAGGGGTGGAGGGGAGGTGAAGGTAGGGGTGGAGGGGAGGTGAAGCGGGGGTGGAGGGGAGGTGAAGCGGGGGTGGAGGGGAGGTGAAGCGGGGGTGGAGGGGAGGTGAAGCAGGGGGTGGAGGGGAGGTGAAGGGGGGGTGGAGGGGAGGTGGAGGGGAGGGGTGGAGGGTAGGTGAAGGGGGGGGGGGTGGAGGGGGAGGTGAAGGGGGGGGAGGTGAAGGGGGGGGGGAGGGGAGGTTAAGGGGGGGTGTGGAGGGGAGGTTAAGGGGGGGGGTGGAGGGGAGGTTAAGGGGAGGGTGGAGGGGAGGGGAGGTGGAGGGGATGTGGAAGGGAGGGGAAGGTGGGTGAGGGGAGGTGAAGACCGCTCACTCACCCGTCCGGCCGTTCCCTCACCCGTCCGGCAGATCCCACGTGGATCTGAGGCGGGAGGCAGCGTGTTGTGGCCGCTCCCCCGCTGTGTCCCTGGCGCGCGCTCGCTCACTCCGCTCCCCCGCTGACTGTAGCAGCGCCGGGGGGGGGGGGGGGTGGAGGGGAAGTGAATGAGGGAAGGTGAAGGGGGGTGAGGGGAGGTGAAGGCCGCTCACTCACCCGTCCGGCAGCTCCCTCACCCGTCCGGCAGCTCCCACGTGGAGGGGGGGGGGGGGGTGAAAGCGCGGGAAACAGGGAGAGGCGGAGGAAGAGGCGGAGCCTCCGGGACCGGTGGGGAAGAGAGCGGGAGATGTGCGGCTAACACTGTGAGCCCCGTTAATGTATGTAACACCGTGTGTGTGGGGGGGTTGTGTGTGTTTAGTGATGTGTGTGTGTGTGTATATAGTGATGTGTGTGTGTGTGTGTGTATAGTGATGTGTGTGTGTATATAGTGATGTGTGTGTGTGTGTGTGTATAGGGATGTGTGTGTGTGTATAGTGATGTGTGTGTGTGTGTGTGTATAGTGATGTGTGTGTGTGTGTGTGTGTATAGTGATGTGTGTGTGTGTGTGTGTGTGTGTATAGTGATGTGTGTGTGTGTGTATAGTGATGTGTGTGTGTGTGTATAGTGATGTGTGTGTGTGTATAGTGATGTGTGTGTGTGTATAGTGATGTGTGTGTGTATATATAGTGATGTGTGTGTGTGTGTATAGTGATGTGTGTGTGTGTGTATAGTGATGTGTGTGTGTGTGTGTGTGTATAGTGATGTGTGTGTGTGTGTGTGTGTATAGTGATGTGTGTGTGTGTATAGTGATGTGTGTGTGTGTGTGTGTGTGTGTATAGTGATGTGTGTGTGTGTGTGTGTGTGTGTATAGTGATGTGTGTGTGTGTGTATAGTGATGTGTGTATAGTGATGTGTGTGTGTGTGTGTGTGTGTGTGTATAGTGATGTGTGTGTGTGTGTGTGTGTGTGTGTGTGTGTGTGTGTGTATAGTGATGTGTGTGTGTGTATAGTGATGTGTGTGTGTGTATAGTGATGTGTGTGTGTGTGTGTGTGTGTGTGTGTGTATAGTGATGTATGTGTGTGTGTGTGTGTGTGTGTGTATAGTGATATGTGTGTGTGTGTGTGTGTGTATAGTGATATGTGTGTGTGTGTGTGTGTGTGTGTGTGTATAGTGATATGTGTGTGTGTATAGTGATGTGTGTGTGTGTATAGTGATGTGTGTGTGTGTGTGTGTGTGTATAGTGATGTGTGTGTGTGTGTGTGTGTGTATAGTGATGTGTGTGTGTGTGTGTGTGTATAGTGATGTGTGTGTGTGTGTGTGTATAGTGATGTGTGTGTGTGTGTGTGTATAGTGATGTGTGTGTGTGTGTGTGTGTGTATAGTGATGTGTGTGTGTGTGTGTGTGTGTGTGTGTATAGTGATGTGTGTGTGTGTGTGTGTGTGTGTGTGTGTGTGTGTGTGTGTGTGTGTGTGTGTGTGTGTGTGTGTGTGTGTATAGTGATGTGTGTGTGTGTGTGTGTGTGTGTGTGTGTGTGTGTGTGTGTGTATAGTGATGTGTGTGTGTGTGTGTGTGTGTGTGTGTGTGTGTGTGTGTGTATAGTGATGTGTGTGTGTGTGTGTGTGTGTGTGTGTATAGTGATGTGTGTGTGTGTGTGTGTGTGTGTGTGTGTGTGTGTGTGTGTGTATAGTGATGTGTGTGTGTGTGTGTGTATAGTGATGTGTGTGTGTGTGTGTATAGTGATGTGTGTGTGTGTGTGTGTGTGTGTGTGTGTGTGTGTGTGTATAGTGATGTGTGTGTGTGTGTGTGTGTGTGTATAGTGATGTGTGTGTGTGTGTGTGTGTGTATAGTGATGTGTGTGTGTGTGTGTGTGTGTGTGTGTGTATAGTGATGTGTGTGTGTGTGTGTGTATAGTGATGTGTGTGTGTGTATAGTGATGTGTGTGTGTGTGTGTGTATAGTGATGTGTGTGTGTGTGTGTGTATAGTGATGTGTGTGTGTGTGTATAGTGATGTGTGTGTGTGTGTGTGTGTGTGTATAGTGATGTGTGTGTGTGTATAGTGATGTGTGTGTGTGTGTATAGTGATGTGTGTGTGTGTATAGTGATGTGTGTGTGTGTGTATAGTGATGTGTGTGTGTGTATAGTGATGTGTGTGTGTGTGTGTGTGTGTGTGTGTATAGTGATGTGTGTGTGTGTGTGTGTGTGTGTGTATAGTGATGTGTGTGTGTGTGTGTGTGTGTGTGTGTATAGTGATGTGTGTGTGTGTGTGTGTGTGTGTGTGTGTGTGTATAGTGATGTGTGTGTGTGTGTGTGTGTGTGTGTATAGTGATGTGTGTGTGTGTGTGTGTGTGTGTGTGTATAGTGATGTGTGTGTGTGTGTGTGTATAGTGATGTGTGTGTGTGTGTGTGTGTGTGTGTGTGTGTGTGTGTGTGTGTGTGTATAGTGATGTGTGTGTGTGTGTGTGTGTGTGTGTGTGTGTATAGTGATGTGTGTGTGTGTGTGTGTGTGTATAGTGATGTGTGTGTGTGTGTGTGTGTGTGTATAGTGATGTGTGTGTGTGTGTGTGTATAGTGATGTGTGTGTGTGTGTATAGTGATGTGTGTGTGTGTGTGTGTGTGTGTGTATAGTGATGTGTGTGTGTGTATAGTGATGTGTGTGTGTGTATAGTGATGTGTGTGTGTGTGTATAGTGATGTGTGTGTGTGTATAGTGATGTGTGTGTGTGTGTATAGTGATGTGTGTGTGTGTATAGTGATGTGTGTGTGTGTGTGTGTGTGTATAGTGATGTATGTGTGTGTGTGTGTGTGTGTGTATAGTGATATGTGTGTGTGTGTGTGTGTGTGTGTGTGTGTATAGTGATATGTGTGTGTGTGTGTGTGTGTGTGTGTATAGTGATGTGTGTGTGTATAGTGATGTGTGTGTGTGTATAGTGATGTGTGTGTGTGTGTGTGTGTGTATAGTGATGTGTGTGTGTGTGTGTGTGTATAGTGATGTGTGTGTGTGTGTGTGTGTGTGTGTGTGTGTGTGTGTATAGTGATGTGTGTGTGTGTGTGTGTGTGTGTATAGTGATGTGTGTGTGTGTGTGTGTGTATAGTGATGTGTGTGTGTGTGTGTGTGTGTGTGTGTATAGTGATGTGTGTGTGTGTGTGTATAGTGATGTGTGTGTGTGTGTGTGTGTGTGTGTGTGTGTGTGTATAGTGATGTGTGTGTGTGTGTGTGTGTGTGTGTGTGTATAGTGATGTGTGTGTGTGTGTGTGTGTGTGTATAGTGATGTGTGTGTGTGTGTGTGTGTGTGTGTGTGTGTGTGTGTGTGTGTGTATAGTGATGTGTGTGTGTGTGTGTGTGTGTGTGTGTATAGTGATGTGTGTGTGTGTGTGTGTGTGTGTGTGTGTGTGTGTATAGTGATGTGTGTGTGTGTGTGTGTGTGTGTGTGTGTGTGTGTATAGTGATGTGTGTGTGTGTATAGTGATGTGTGTGTGTGTGTGTGTATAGTGATGTGTGTGTGTGTGTGTGTGTGTATAGTGATGTGTGTGTGTGTGTATAGTGGTGTGTGTGTGTGTATAGTGATGTGTGTGTGTGTATAGTGATGTGTGTGTGTGTGTGTGTATAGTGATGTGTGTGTGTGTGTGTGTGTATAGTGATGTGTGTGTGTGTGTGTGTGTGTATAGTGATGTGTGTGTGTGTGTGTGTGTGTGTGTGTATAGTGATGTGTGTGTGTGTGTGTGTGTGTATAGTGATGTGTGTGTGTGTGTGTGTGTGTGTATAGTGATGTGTGTGTGTGTGTGTGTATAGTGATGTGTGTGTGTGTGTGTGTGTGTGTATAGTGATGTGTGTGTGTGTGTGTGTGTGTGTGTGTGTGTATAGTGATGTGTGTGTGTGTGTGTGTGTGTGTATAGTGATGTGTGTGTGTGTGTGTGTGTGTATAGTGATGTGTGTGTGTGTGTGTGTATAGTGATGTGTGTGTGTGTGTGTGTGTGTGTGTGTGTATAGTGATGTGTGTGTGTGTATAGTGATGTGTGTGTGTGTGTGTGTGTGTGTGTGTGTGTATAGTGATGTGTGTGTGTGTGTGTGTGTGTGTATAGTGATGTGTGTGTGTGTGTGTGTGTGTATAGTGATGTGTGTGTGTGTGTGTGTGTGTGTGTGTGTGTGTGTGTATAGTGATGTGTGTGTGTGTATAGTGATGTGTGTGTGTGTGTGTGTGTGTATAGTGATGTGTGTGTATAGTGATGTGTGTGTGTGTATAGTGATATGTGTGTGTGTATAGTGATGTGTGTGTGTGTGTGTGTGTATAGTGATGTGTGTGTGTGTGTGTGTGTATAGTGATGTGTGTGTGTGTATAGTGATGTGTGTGTGTGTGTGTGTGTATAGTGATGTGTGTGTGTGTGTGTGTGTATAGTGATGTGTGTGTGTGTGTGTGTGTGTGTGTGTGTGTGTAGTGATGTGTGTGTGTGTGTGTGTATAGTGATGTGTGTGTGTGTGTGTGTGTGTATAGTGATGTGTGTGTGTGTGTGTGTGTGTGTGTGTGTGTATAGTGATGTGTGTGTGTGTGTGTGTGTGTGTATAGTGATGTGTGTGTGTATAGTGATGTGTGTGTGTGTGTGTGTGTGTGTATAGTGATGTGTGTGTGTGTATAGTGATGTGTGTGTGTGTGTGTGTGTGTGTGTGTGTGTGTATAGTGATGTGTGTGTGTGTGTGTGTGTGTGTGTGTATAGTGATGTGTGTGTGTGTATAGTGATGTGTGTGTGTGTGTGTGTGTGTGTATAGTGATGTGTGTGTGTGTGTGTGTATAGTGATGTGTGTGTGTGTGTGTGTATAGTGATGTGTGTGTGTGTGTATAGTGATGTGTGTGTGTGTGTGTGTGTATAGTGATGTGTGTGTGTGTGTGTGTGTATAGTGATGTGTGTGTGTGTGTGTGTGTGTATAGTGATGTGTGTGTGTGTGTGTGTGTGTGTGTGTGTGTGTATAGTGATGTGTGTGTGTGTGTGTGTGTGTGTGTGTGTGTGTGTGTGTGTGTGTGTGTGTGTGTGTGTGTGTGTGTATAGTGATGTGTGTGTGTGTGTGTGTGTGTGTGTATAGTGATGTGTGTGTGTGTGTGTGTGTGTGTGTGTGTGTGTATAGTGATGTGTGTGTGTGTGTGTGTGTGTGTGTGTATAGTGATGTGTGTGTGTGTGTGTGTGTGTATAGTGATGTGTGTGTGTGTGTGTGTGTATAGTGATGTGTGTGTGTGTGTGTGTGTGTGTGTGTGTGTATAGTGATGTGTGTGTGTGTGTATAGTGATGTGTGTGTGTGTGTGTGTGTGTGTATAGTGATGTGTGTGTGTGTGTGTGTGTGTATAGTGATGTGTGTGTGTGTGTGTGTGTGTGTATAGTGATGTGTGTGTGTGTGTGTGTGTGTGTGTGTGTGTGTGTGTGTGTGTATAGTGATGTGTGTGTGTGTATAGTGATGTGTGTGTGTGTGTGTGTGTGTGTATAGTGATGTGTGTGTATAGTGATGTGTGTGTGTGTATAGTGATATGTGTGTGTGTATAGTGATGTGTGTGTGTGTGTGTGTGTATAGTGATGTGTGTGTGTGTGTGTGTATAGTGATGTGTGTGTGTGTATAGTGATGTGTGTGTGTGTGTGTGTGTGTATAGTGATGTGTGTGTGTGTGTGTGTGTATAGTGATGTGTGTGTGTGTGTGTGTGTGTGTGTGTGTGTGTGTAGTGATGTGTGTGTGTGTGTGTGTGTGTATAGTGATGTGTGTGTGTGTGTGTGTGTGTGTGTGTGTGTGTGTGTGTGTATAGTGATGTGTGTGTGTGTGTGTGTGTGTGTATAGTGATGTGTGTGTGTGTGTATAGTGATGTGTGTGTGTGTGTGTGTGTGTGTGTATAGTGATGTGTGTGTGTGTGTGTATAGTGATGTGTGTGTGTGTGTGTGTGTGTGTGTGTGTGTGTGTGTGTAGTGTGTGTGTGTGTGTGTGTGTGTGTGTGTGTGTGTGTGTGTATAGTGTGTGTGTGTGTGTATAGTGATGTGTGTGTGTGTGTGTGTGTGTATAGTGATGTGTGTGTGTGTGTGTGTATAGTGATGTGTGTGTGTGTGTGTGTATAGTGATGTGTGTGTGTGTGTGTATAGTGATGTGTGTGTGTGTGTGTGTGTATAGTGATGTGTGTGTGTGTGTGTGTGTATAGTGATGTGTGTGTGTGTGTGTGTGTGTGTATAGTGATGTGTGTGTGTGTGTGTGTGTGTGTGTGTGTGTGTATAGTGATGTGTGTGTGTGTGTGTGTGTGTGTGTGTGTATAGTGATGTGTGTGTGTGTGTGTGTGTGTATAGTGATGTGTGTGTGTGTGTGTGTGTGTGTGTATAGTGATGTGTGTGTGTGTGTGTGTGTGTGTATAGTGATGTGTGTGTGTGTGTGTGTGTGTGTGTATAGTGATGTGTGTGTGTGTGTGTGTGTGTATAGTGATGTGTGTGTGTGTGTGTGTGTGTATAGTGATGTGTGTGTGTGTGTGTGTGTGTGTGTGTGTATAGTGATGTGTGTGTGTGTGTGTGTGTGTGTGTGTATAGTGATGTGTGTGTGTGTGTGTGTGTGTGTGTGTGTGTATAGTGATGTGTGTGTGTGTGTGTGTGTGTATAGTGATGTGTGTGTGTGTGTGTGTGTGTATAGTGATGTGTGTGTGTGTGTGTGTGTGTATAGTGATGTGTGTGTGTGTGTGTGTGTGTGTGTGTATAGTGATGTGTGTGTGTGTGTGTGTGTGTGTATAGTGATGTGTGTGTGTGTGTGTGTGTGTGTGTGTATAGTGATGTGTGTGTGTGTGTGTGTATAGTGATGTGTGTGTGTGTGTGTGTGTGTGTGTGTGTGTATAGTGATGTGTGTGTGTGTGTGTGTGTGTGTGTGTGTGTATAGTGATGTGTGTGTGTGTGTGTGTGTGTGTGTGTGTGTGTGTGTGATGTGTGTGTGTGTGTGTGTGTGTGTGTGTATAGTGATGTGTGTGTGTGTGTGTGTATAGTGATGTGTGTGTGTGTGTGTGTGTGTGTGTATAGTGATGTGTGTGTGTGTGTGTGTGTGTGTGTGTGTATAGTGATGTGTGTGTGTGTGTATAGTGATGTGTGTGTGTGTGTGTATAGTGATGTGTGTGTGTGTGTGTGTGTGTGTGTATAGTGATGTGTGTGTGTGTGTATAGTGATGTGTGTGTGTGTGTGTGTGTGTGTGTGTGTATAGTGATGTGTGTGTGTGTGTGTATAGTGATGTGTGTGTGTGTGTAGTGATGTGTGTGTGTGTGTGTGTGTGTGTGTGTGTGTGTGTGTGTATAGTGATGTGTGTGTGTGTGTGTGTATAGTGATGTGTGTGTGTGTGTGTGTGTATAGTGATGTGTGTGTGTGTGTAT
Source organism: Ascaphus truei (assembly GCF_040206685.1). Classification (NCBI taxonomy): domain Eukaryota; kingdom Metazoa; phylum Chordata; class Amphibia; order Anura; family Ascaphidae; genus Ascaphus; species Ascaphus truei. The sequence continues at coordinate 26,043 of NW_027454992.1, read as the reverse complement.
AGTGATGTGTGTGTGTGTGTGTGTATAGTGATGTGTGTGTGTGTGTGTGTATAGTGATGTGTGTGTGTGTATAGTGATGTGTGTGTGTGTGTGTGTGTATAGTGATGTGTGTGTGTGTGTGTGTGTATAGTGATGTGTGTGTGTGTGTGTGTGTGTATAGTGATGTGTGTGTGTGTATAGTGATGTGTGTGTGTGTGTGTGTGTATAGTGATGTGTGTGTGTGTGTGTGTGTGTGTGTGTGTGTGTATAGTGATGTGTGTGTGTGTGTGTGTATAGTGATGTGTGTGTGTGTGTGTGTATAGTGATGTGTGTGTGTGTGTGTGTATAGTGATGTGTGTGTGTGTGTGTGTGTGTGTGTGTATAGTGATGTGTGTGTGTGTGTGTGTGTGTGTATAGTGATGTGTGTGTGTGTGTGTGTGTATAGTGATGTGTGTGTGTGTGTGTGTGTGTGTGTGTGTGTGTGTGTGTGTGTGTGTGTGTGTGTGTGTGTGTGTATAGTGATGTGTGTGTGTGTGTGTGTGTGTGTATAGTGATGTGTGTGTGTGTGTGTGTGTGTGTATAGTGATGTGTGTGTGTGTGTGTAGTGATGTGATGTGTGTGTGTGTGTATAGTGATGTGTGTGTGTGTGTGTGTGTGTATAGTGATGTGTGTGTGTGTGTGTGTGTGTGTGTATAGTGATGTGTGTGTGTGTGTGTGTGTGTGTGTATAGTGATGTGTGTGTGTGTGTATAGTGATGTGTGTGTGTGTGTGTGTGTATAGTGATGTGTGTGTGTGTGTGTGTATAGTGATGTGTGTGTGTGTGTGTGTGTGTGTGTGTGTGTATAGTGATGTGTGTGTGTGTGTGTATAGTGATGTGTGTGTGTGTGTATAGTGATGTGTGTGTGTGTGTGTGTGTGTGTGTGTGTGTGTGTATAGTGATGTGTGTGTGTGTGTGTGTGTATAGTGATGTGTGTGTGTGTGTGTGTGTGTGTGTGTATAGTGATGTGTGTGTGTGTATAGTGTGTGTGTGTATAGTGATGTGTGTGTGTGTGTGTGTGTGTAGTGATGTGTGTGTGTGTATAGTGTGTGTGTGTGTGTGTGTATAGTGATGTGTGTGTGTGTGTGTAGTGATGTGTGTGTGTGTATAGTGATGTGTGTGTGTGTGTGTATAGTGATGTGTGTGTGTGTGTGTATAGTGATGTGTGTGTGTGTGTGTGTATAGTGATGTGTGTGTGTGGTGTGTGTGTATAGTGATGTGTGTGTGTGTGTGTGTGTGTGTGTATAGTGATGTGTGTGTGTGTGTGTGTGTGTGTATAGTGATGTGTGTGTGGTGTGTGTGTGTGTGTGTGTGTGTGTATAGTGATGTGTGTGTGTGTGTGTGTGTATAGTGATGTGTGTGTGTGTGTGTGTGTGTGTGTGTATAGTGATGTGTGTGTGTGTGTGTGGGTGTATAGTGATGTGTGTGTGTGTGTGTGTGTGTGTGTGTGTGTGTGTATAGTGATGTG
>NW_027454992.1:0-17500 GCF_040206685.1 Ascaphus truei | reverse complement strand
CCTTCCCTCATTCACTTCCCCTCCACCCCCCCCCCCCCCCCGGCGCTGCTACAGTCAGCGGGGGAGCGGAGTGAGCGAGCGCGCGCCAGGGACACAGCGGGGGAGCGGCCACAACACGCTGCCTCCCGCCTCAGATCCACGTGGGATCTGCCGGACGGGTGAGGGAACGGCCGGACGGGTGAGTGAGCGGTCTTCACCTCCCCTCACCCACCTTCCCCTCCCTTCCACATCCCCTCCACCTCCCCTTCACCTCCCCTCCACCCTCCCCTTAACCTCCCCTCCACCCCCCCTTAACCTCCCCTCCACCCCCCCCCTTAACCTCCCCTCCACACCCCCCCTTAACCTCCCCTCCACCCCCCCCTTCACCTCCCCCCCCTTCACCTCCCCTCCACCCCCCCCCCTTCACCTCCCCTCCACCCCCCCCTTCACCTCCCCTCCACCCCCCCCCCTTCACCTACCCTCCACCCCTCCCCTCCACCTCCCCTCCACCCCCCCCTTCACCTCCCCTCCACCCCCTGCTTCACCTCCCCTCCACCCCCGCTTCACCTCCCCTCCACCCCCGCTTCACCTCCCCTCCACCCCTACCTTCACCTCCCCTCCACCCCTACCTTCACCTCCCCTCCACCCCCACCTTCACCGCCCCCTTCACCCCCACCTCCACCCCCCTTCACTCCCCCCTTACAACTTCCCACCTTCCCTCCACCTCCCCCCCTTCCCACCACCTCCCCCCCTTCCCACCACCTCCCCCCCTTCCCACCTTCCCACCACCTCCCCCCCTTCCCACCACCTCCCCCCCCCTTACCACCCCCCTTCATCTACCCTCCACCCCCCCTTCATCTACCCTCCACCCCCCCTTCATCTACCCTCACCCCCCTTCATCTACCCTCACCCCCCCTTCACCTCCCCCTCCCCCCAGCCCCCCACCTACCCCTTCACCTCCGCCCCGCCTTCACCTCCCCTCCGCCCCGCCTCCGCCTCCCCTCCGCCACCCCTTCACCTCCCTCCGCCCCCCTTCACCTCCCTCCGCCCCCCTTCACCTCCCCTCCGCCCCCCCCTTCACCTCCCCTCCGCCCCCCCTTCACCTCCCCTCCGCCCCCCTTTCACCTCCCCTCACCATCCCCCCCCTCACCACCCATCCTCCTCACCTCCGCCCCCCTTCACCTCCCCTCACCACCTCCCACCACCCCTCCGACCTCACCTCCCCTCCTTCAATGCCTTTCGTCCGCCCTCCTGCCTCTGCCTTTCGCCCACCCGCACTTCTGCCTTTCACCCGCCCACCGCTCACACCCCTGTGCCACACAGCCGCCGCACGCACTCAACAGACACCCGCCACTCGACACACACCCGCCGCCTCTCACCCACCCCACACACTCGACACACACCTGCCGCATCCTGCCCCTACGCAACAATATCACTGACCAGCTGTCACCCGCACTCGCCACACACCCGCCGCCTCACACCCTAGCAGGACTCCGACCCACAGCCAGCACTCACTACCCATGCGCCACCCGTACTGAACACCCACCTGCCGCCTCACACACGCTCACACCCTAGCAGGACACACGCCTCACATTTTCACATCACTTATGTCACCAAAATATACATTGTACTGTGGTGTGTTTACAATAAACCATTTTTATACAACATCGTATTACATTTTCTTCCATCTTTCTTTTCAACATTATTATCCAACCTTTCCAACAAATAGTCACCTATTGTTCCACCATTTATAAATAATACTACCTATTACGCAGTTACATCCCGGGCAACGCCGGGTCTCTCAGCTAGTACAACATAAAAAGGGGGTTGGAAACTCATAGTGTGTCAAACCACTTTAAAAGCAAACACAACCAAAACCCAGAGGGATTGACATGTAGGGGCATAGAATGCCCAAAGGCCAATTGGAGAGGAGGTGACAGGCTGACCCATTTATCCAGAAGGGAGACCTTCTGGATTTATACCCTCAAAACCTTGTCACCGCATGGTTTAAATATAGACTTCGATCTGGCCTCCTTTTTGATAGATTGAAGTGACCCCCCACTGCTGTTTGTAATGATCAATCATGTAATAATTGTTTTCATTATTATTATTTTTATGTGGAATGGTAAGAAATGTTATGTCTATGAGCTTGGTGCATTGCCACTTAATCCCAGGGATGATTCCCTAGTGGCTTTTATCATGTAAGTAGATGTGTGCAATTTTAATCAGTTTATTCGCTTTTAATCAATTAATTTGCAATTAATTTGCAATTAGTATTCATCACCTTCCAGGGTATATATATCAGTAGGTAGCAACTCCCCCCTCATCCACTGATGAAGTGACCACATTGCGTCACGAAACGCGTATGGAGTAGGGAGGAGCTAGAACTGACACGGTCTTCAGAAGCAGGCGCATAGAGATCAGGAGAGACGCCAGAGTGTGACATCACGAGGCTTAGCGCGGGCTGACGGCAGTTACCCAGAGAGGTGAGCAGAGCACATTCTGCAGTGCTGGCCACCTCAAGCTGAGATAGAGGAAGCTATAGCAAATAGAGGGGGCAAATCTCGCAGAGTAACTACTGAGAGTTAGACGCCACTTCAGGGTTTGCAAACAATAGCACTATCCTCCCAGAAGCCTGCCTACCTGATTGTATCAAGCTGCGGACGGCACGTTGTCAGCTGTTTTTACACAGCCTGGTTTATGTGAGTAAGCCCTTGGCTGTTTTTTATTTTTATTGTAATAAATTTTTATCAATCTGCACCATCATCTTTCATGTTATTTCCTTTCTGGGAACACATGGGAACTATGACCAAGTGGTAATGCTGTGAACAGACAGAAAACCTGGAGGATAGACATACAACATGTGGGATTCGTGATATCTGGAAGAGAAGAGGTTAAAAGCACAGATTGTCTCAAAGGAACAATAACACAGCAAGTCTGTAAGTTCATTACTTTAATCTGTTGTGGAGTTATTTATGGATTCTTGTGGCTGCGCAATGGTCTTTTCCTTTTTGTCCATTACATACTAGGAGGAGTTCGGAACCAGCAGCCAGCAATTGGATCACCATCGCTCCATCAGCTGGAATATTGAAAAGAACTTTCCATATCTATATGGACTAATCATTGGACTGGGGTATTGTTGTAGCCTGAAGCGCCGGGTCATTACATTTTTTGTACAAAAGACAGGGCGATGGAAGTCTAACAGATACCGGTCCTATATCAGGCCCGCATTATCTGGTATTTAGCGTGCTTGGATAAACCCCCTCATCCTCTTTATGCCTTCACAGACGCCGCACCCACTTGGATAATCGGAGACTCGCTTATACACTGGGCAGAGAAGCGGGCCGTCAAACGCCCATGCGGGGCTAACCTCGGGTTGCGAACGGAGGCGGCAAATGTGGTATGGGGGGGAGGTGGGGGGCTGCGGTGGGCTCAGTTGCTCCCGCGGCTAATGGTGATGGGCAGGGATAGGAGGGCGCCGCAGATCTTGCTCCTCCACGTCGGGGGCAACGACCGGGCCGCTCGACGCTACTTCGAGCTGGTTAATTCAATAAAACACGACCTAGCCCTCATGCTCGCCCGTTGGCCAGAAGTACAGATCGTTTGGTTGGACATATTGTGCAGGAGAGTGTGGAGGGGCGCAAGGGCACCGGGCGCCATCGACCGAGCGCGGGTCAAACTGAACAAGATGGTGGGGAAGTTTGTGACGCAGTGTGGGGGATGGCAGATCACCCATCCCGAGTTCGACAACAAGTCAACTGGCCTGTTCCGGGCCGACGGCACACACTTATCCGAGATAGGGGCGGACTTGTTCAATAACGAATTGCAGGAGGGGCTGGAGAGGGTCCTTGAGGGGTTGGCGGCACGGTCTAATTTAAGGAGGTTTAAATAGAGCCGTGAGTGGCGGCAGTTCGGGGGTAAGTGCTTGTCCTTGCCAGATGGGCTCGGGGCGGGCGTCGCCCGGGGGTAGGAGCGATTTGGCGGGGTCAAGCTAACGTGACACCCGGGAACCCACTCGCGACAACGGCCGGCTCTTTAGGGGTCGGCCGGGTACGGGGGCAGCAGGCCAAGGCCTGGCTGACCCTCTGACCCCACTCTGGCTTGGACTAGCGCTTACTCCAGTATTATGATTGTTAATAAACAAAGCCGCGGCCTTTTATACCTCCAAACTGAGTCTGCCATTACTCGTCTGTTATATGTGGGTACCGTTTCCAAGTGGGAGGGGGTCCCTCGCAGCCTCCCTGGTCAAGCAATCCCTCCAGCCAATTAGGCGAGGGAAGCCCATGACCAGGGGGCAAGCCCCCCTCCCCCCTCACCTCGCTGGGATCTCTGGGCCGCCGTCGCGACCCCCCCTGGGGGGGGGGGGGCAGGCCTAGGGCAGTACAAAAGAGGCAGCCGGGAGCTGAATCTTTCATTCTGCTCCCGGTCTGCTGCGAAGTTCCCACCCACCCACCCACCCCATTAGCAAGACAGTCGGGGATAGACGCTTGCCCCCGGCCACTCCGTGGAGTATTTACAATTCCCTTGGTGATAAGCTGTCTGTACTACCTGTAAGCTGTAACATGTACCATCATATTTTACAGGGCAGTGTCCGAAGACCTCCCGAGAAACAAAGGACTGAAGTTCCTTCAGGAGGCTCCAGTTGGTCATTTTGCCACTGTCGCGGCGGCAGTTCGGGGGTAAGTGCTTGTCCTTGCCAGATGGGCTCGGGGCGGGCGTCGCCCGGGGGTAGGAGCGATTGGGCGGGGTCAAGCTAACGTGACACCCGGGAACCCACTCGCGACAACGGCCGGCTCTTTAGGGGTCGGCCGGGTACGGGGGCAGAAGGCCAAGGCCTGGCTGACCCCCTGACCCCACTCTGGCTTGGACTAGCGCTTACTCCAGTATTATGATTGTTAATAAACAAAGCCGCGGCCTTTTATACCTCCAAACTGAGTCTGTCATTACTCGTCTGTTATATGTGGGTACCGGTTCCAAGTGGGAGGGGGAGGGGGTCCCTCGCAGCCTCCCTGGTCATGCAGGAGACAGAAAGGTAGATAGAGACACAGACAGAGAGCTACCAGAGAAGGTGTTACATGGGTGAGTGCTGAGTTATTACTGTGACTTTCTGATGCTAACATGACATTAGGTTCTGGGCTCTGCGTCCCACACATGATGAACACCATGACTGTATAAAACTGAGGGGTACATATATGTATATATATATAGCAACTGTAAATATTACTGTATGTTCATTTGCATGTCTTAGACAGGTCTGCAACCCTGTCTTTCCCCATTGTCACCCAGCATACAGCGCTTCCACTGCAGCAAGGGATTCTGGGAAATGACATGCAAATGAGCACTCAGTGCCACCTTTTGTCTCAAGCTCGTATTACACAAGCCAATGCATGCTGTTTTAAACACAGCTTTTAGACAGAGGCTGGGATGAGATGCAAAGCCATTAAACCCACTCACAGACATTTTTTTTTTTTTTTTACGGTTCACATATTAACAACCATTTAGTATCATTTTACAGAACATAATAAACCGAAAACATCACTATACAATCCTTATATTGCCAAGACAAAAACCAACCCAAAGGCACAAAACCATTCTAAAAAGCCAAACAAAACAACACATTCCAAGGCATCATCTGTGCATCTACTACCAAACACACTCAATGCAAAAAAATATGGTTACTTCCCATTTCTACACGCGACTTTTCGTACTTTCCACAGGACATTTAACATTGCATCTAATTACTTCACGTGTCCCAGCAATTTCTCTAACGCCTCACGGATATGATACGTACTACATTGTATTCCTAATTTTCTTACTTCCTCTTTAGACACCTCTGCTTTTGGGAACTGTACTTTCAGCCATTCCGTTTTTGAAACATTTAACCCTAAGTCACCTGCCTCTTTATTTATATTATTTATCACCTCTTTTACATGCCACTCCCTCGCCTTCCTTTCTCTCTCGCTTTCATAACTTACTTTTGTTCTTCCACTAAGGCCTGCCTTTTCTCCTTTTCCCCCTTTACTTTCCCTAATCTCTCCCCCTTCACCCCCACTCTGTTGGCCTGCCTTTCCATCACTTTCATTCCCACTTACTGCACTTACACTTCTCTGTATTTTAGTTCCCTCCACGCTTATCTGGCTTTGTGAGGACGAGCTATTGCCCTCACTTCTCTCATTCTCTCTCACCTCTCCCCTAGCTTCTTTTATTTTAACCCACTGTACATGCTCCTTTTTTAATTCTTCATACTGCTCTTTTGTCAGCTGTTTTCTTTGGTACATCAGTTTTTCTAATCTTTCTATTATCTGTTCCTCACTACTCTCCCCATGCTGCTTCCGAAAAATACCAACCCAAAACAGAACATCTCCCACTGCGTCTTCAAAATGTTCCATCTTCACTTTTAGGGTTACTTTCCCTGATACTTTTACAACTTTACCCTCTACACCTTCCTCTCTAGGCTCCCCTTTACTCTGGCTATCCTTATCTTCCTTTGTTTCTATCCCTTGCAGATTTTTACGCTTTTGAGCTTTTTTCCCTCCTATTTCCATTTCCTCCTCCAAGACATCTTGGGGACCTTCCCTCCCCCTCTGTGCATCTTGAAACTCCATACTTTCCGCCCAGCTAGGTTCCACCACACTCAATGACCGTATTTCCCCCTCCCCCGCATCTTTCTGATGCACTGCTCCCGTCTCCTCCCCTCCCCCCACCTCCAGTTTCTGGGCCAAGGAGTCCAGGAAGAAATCTTCCTCTTTTTTCTCCACGATATCACTTATAGAACCCGCCAAACCCTCTATTGGGCCACTTTCTACCCTTTCTTCTCTTCTTAAATCCTCCTCATACATTGCTGTTATAGCCGGATCAAGCCCTCCCTCTTGGGAACTCTCCATCTCAAAAATTCCCTGACCCTCAACTGTCTCTTCCTCTTCTTCTAGCACACTGTCCCCTTTAGCTGTCTGGGCATATGTCCTTTTAGTGCACTGCCGTGCCAAGTGTCCTTCCTCTCCGCAAAGATGGCATCTCTTAGGGACACCACAGTTGGCTGCAGTATGTCCCTCTTCCCCGCAATTACGGCACACAATTCCCGTTTTCGTGCAACCCTCCTTTGTATGTCCATAAGTGTGGCAATGCCTGCAATATAGAGGCTGTCCCGGGTAAAACAAAAATCCTCTGTCTCCTCTAATATTGAACATGGCCGGTGGGTGTGTAACTCCTCCCACACATGATGGATCCCGTCTGAACCGTACCCAGAAACGTCTCTTCCCGTTGAACATGCCATACGGATTTTTTAGTTCTTCACCTCCTCTAATCATTTCACAATACCGTTTCAAAAAACACACAATCTCCTCTTTCCTTGCATACGGAGTGTACATGTGAAGTACAAGTGGTCTCTCCTCCAGCATAAAACTTGGGATTACCTTTACATGCAAATGAACATACAGTAATATTTACAGTTGCTTTATGCTTTACTGTGGAGGGTTTTTGTCACTTTTTTACCCACCATAACCTTAATAGTAGTGGTGATTACCTAGTCTAGTCTCAAACCTGCTTTGCCATTAAGACCAACCCCACACTGATGAGACCCATTAAGGTCGAAACAGCTGTGTAGCTGAGCCTGTGTCCCCTTGGCCTTGAGTCATCGTCCCTTCGGGGACTAAAGACTCCTGCTGCTTTTGGGGGGGCACGCCATCTCGAGCTAAGAGGAGTGATCCTGAGCGAGCGGTTCTGAGCGAGCGGATGCGGAAGTGAGGGGCCGGCACCTTTGCCCTGGGACATCGCCTTTACTGGCTAAAGTCCCTTGCTGCTTTTGGGGTGCCGCACCTGAGCTTGAGAGCAGAGATGACGTCACAAGCTGGAATGCGCAATTCCATTCGGTTCCTGATCGAGGAGACCGAGAGAAGTCGAGTGAACCTGCTGTGGATAGTGGAGAAGGTGCTGAAGCAATTGATCGGTCTGGACACTGAGAGGATCTTCTGCCTTCAGGATTTCCCTGCACAGGGGATTTATGACCTGACCTGTCATCAAGAAGCGGATGTTTGGTGCACTTTTGAAAAGTGCAAGGAGAAGTCTGGTGACCCGATCTTACATGGCATCAAGGTAATTCCAAGTTTTATGCTGGAGGAGAGACCACTTGTACTTCACATGTACAATCCGTATGCAAGGAAAGAGGAGATTGTGACTTTTTTGAAACGGTACTGTGAAATGATCAGAGGAGGTGAAGAACTTAAAAACCCATATGGCATGTTCAACGGGAAGAGACGTTTCTGGGTACGGTTGATACGGGATCCATCATGTGCGGGAGGAGTGACACACCCACCGGCCATGTTCAATATCAGAGGAGACAGAGGATTTTTGTTTTATTCGGGACAGCCTCTATATTGCAGGCATTGCCACACTTATGGACATACAAAGGAGGGTTGCAGGAAAACGGGAATTGTGTGCCGTAATTGCGGGGAAGAGGGACATACTGCAGCCAACTGTGGAGTCCCTAAGAGATGCCATCTTTGCGGAGAGGAAGGACACTTGGCATGGCAGTGCACTAAAAGGACATATGCCCAGGCAGCAAAAGGGGGCAGTGTGCTAGAAGAAGAGGAAGAGACAGTGGAGGGTCTGGGAATTTGTGAGATGGAGAGTTCCCAAGAGGGAGGGCTTGATCCGGCTATAACAGCAATGTATGAGGAGGATTTAAGAAGGGAAGAAATGGTAGAGAGTGGCCCAATAGAGGGGGAGGTGGAAGTGGAAATAATGGACACGACCGGACACAAGAAAGGGGCGCAAAAACGAAGTTTACAAAGTGACAATGATATTTGTACAGTTGATGGGGAGGGGAAGAGTGAGCTACGGCAAGATAAGGTGACGAAGTCAAAGTTTTGTGCGCTGGATTTGTCCAGTATTGACGTTAGTAGGGAAGAGGAACAGACCGTGAGTAAAGGAAAAGAGGAAAATAAGAAGTTAGATAGGGAAGCGCAAGAAACTGAGGAGAAGGCAGGCCCTGGTGGTGCGAGTGGAAGAGGGAAAGAGTAAGTGTAAAGGGTTTGTTGTTAGTGGAAGCAAAAACGAGTCTTCGCAAGGGATAGAAACAAAGGATGATAAGGATTGCCAGAGTTATGTGGAGCCTAGAGAGAAGGGTGTAGAGGGTAAAGTTAAAAAAGTATCAGGGAACGTAACCCTAAAAGAGAAAATGGAACAATTTGAGAACGCAGTGGGAGATGTTCTGTTTTGGGTGGGTATTTTCCGGAAGCAGCATGGGGGTAGTAGTGATGAACAGATAATAGAAAGATTGGAAAAAATGATGTACCAAAGAAAACATCTGACAAAAGAGCAATATGAAGAATTGAAAAAGGAGCATGTACAGTGGGTTAAAATAAAAGAGGCAAGGGGAGAGGTGAGGGAGAAAGAGAGTAGCGAGAGCAACAGCTCGTCCTCACAAAAAAGTCAGATAAGCGTGGAGGGAACTAAAATACAGAGAAGTGTAAGTGGAGTAAGTGGGAACGAAAGTGAAGAAAAGGCAGGCAAAAAAGGGATTGTACAGGCAAAAGAGGCAAATTCTGCGGGAGATAGTAAGGGGAGGAGCACCCAGGGAAAGGATGAAGTAGGGCTTACAAAGGAAGAGGTTTTGCACAATCAACTTGCGAGGGGATTTGGGCGGAGATATTGGGATGTAAAAGAGGCAAGGGACGGGTATGAAAAAAGTGTGATGTCTGGATTCCAGTTAGAGGAAAGTAAGAGAGGTTTGGAACGTATGGAGAAAGAATTAAAACAGATGATCGCATCACTTGAGAATAGAGAAAGGGTTTTTGTTTTTAAATGAAAGAATCTTGAAGTATATGGTTCTTATCTTTGTATGATGTTTTGGTTATAGGGTTTTTTCGTAAAGTTATGTTTTTTTTTTCCCTTCTGAAAAGTTTATCTTTGTGTTTGTATATATCTGAAGGATGAAGGAAGAAAATGTAAATATATTATGTTTTGGTGTCTTTCTAATGTTGGGTGACTGTTGTCACTATGGTGTGTTTTTTTGGTTTAGAAAAAAAGTCTGTAAACTTAAAAAAGTTGTTGAATAAAAAAGTAAAAAAAAAAAAAAAAAAGTTGAAACATGTCTGTGAGTGGGTTTAATGGCTTTGCATCTCATCCCGGCCTCTGTCTAAAAGCTGTGTTTAAAACAGTGTGCATTGGCTTGAGGATTGGCTTGTGTAATACGAGCTTGAGACAAAAGGTGGCACTGAGTGCTCATTTGCATGTCATTTCCCAGAATCCCTTGCTGCAGTGGAAGCGCTGTATGCTGGGTGACAATGGGGAAAGACAGTGTTGCAGACCTGTCTAAGACATGCAAATGAACATACAGTAATATTTACAGTTGCTTTATGCTTTACTGTGGAGGGTTTTTGTCACTTTTTTACCCACCATAACCTTAATAGTGTGTATATATATAGATATAGATATCTATATATATATATATATATCTTATACTATATTAGTGAAAGCACTGTATTTTTGCCTGCCTGGATGTCCGGTGTCCCTAGGGGCAATCTCATTGGTCCCTAAGCCCGGCCGCCCCCGCACACCTCTCATTGGCCTCACACACTCACACCACCCCCTTGGCCCGCCCCCCACACCTCTCATTGGCCTGAGGCGGAGTGACGGGCCAAAGGTCCAAAAAAAAAACACACACACACACACACACCTCCCCGCTCCAAATCACCTCTCCCCCCTCCCCGCTCCAAATCACCTCTCCCCCTCCCCAGCGGCATCACCTCTCCCCCTCCCCAGCGGCATCACCTCTCCCCCTCCCCAGCGGCATCACCTCTCCCCCTCCCCAGCGGCATCACCTCTCCCCCTCCCCGCTCCAAATCACCTCCCCCCTCCCCAGCGGCATCACCTCTCCCCCTCCCCAGTGGCATGACCTCTCCCCCTCCCCGCTCCAAATCACCTCCCAATCACCTCTCCCCCCTCCCCGCTCCAAATCACCTCTCCCCCTCCCCAACGGCATCACCTCTCCCCCTCCCCAGCGGCATCACCTCCCCCCTCCCCAGCGGCATCACCTCTCCCCCTCCCCGCTCCAAATCACCTCTCCCCCCTCCCCGCTCCAAATCACCTCTCCCCCCTCCCCGCTCCAAATCACCTCTCCCCCCTCCCCGCTCCAAATCACCTCTCCCCCCTCCCCGCTCCAAATCACCTCTCCCCCCTCCCCGCTCCAAATCACCTCTCCCCCCTCCCCGCTCCAAATCACCTCTCCCCCCTCCCCGCTCCAAATCACCTCTCCCCCTCCCCGCTCCAAATCACCTCTCCCCCCTCCCCGCTCCAAATCACCTCTCCCCCTCCCGCTCCAAATCACCTCTCCCCCTCCCCAGCGGCATCACCTCTCCCCCCTCCCCAAATCACCTCTCCCCCTCCCCAGCGGCATCACCTCTCCCCCCCCCCGGCGGGGGAACAGGCAGCTGCCACGCGGCGCGTAAGATGGCGGACCCCGTTCCTCCCTCGCGGCGCCGAGTCAGATAATGGCGGCGCCCGGAAGTACAGATAGGTGTCGCTCCCCCACCTCTGGCGCCAAACGGCACTGAGAAAGGGCGCATAACTGAGACACGTGTGTGTGTGTGTGTGTGTCTCACTGTCCACTGCCCCCCCCTCCTGTCCACTGCCCCCCCTCCTGTCCACTGCCCCCCCCTCCTGTCCACTGACCCCCCCCCTCCTGTCCACTGCCCCCCCTCCTGTCCACCGCCCCCCCCCCCCCTCCTGTCCACCTCCCACCCTCCTGTCCACCTCCCCCCCCTCTCCTGTCCACTGCCCCCCCTTCCTGTCCACTGCCCTCCTGTCCCCCTCCCCCCCCCTCCCCTGTCCACTGCCGTCCCTCCTGTCCACTGCCCCCTCCTGTCCACCTCCCTCCCCCCCCCTCCCCTGTCCACTGCCGTCCCTCCTGTCCACTGTCCGTCCCTCCTGTCTACTGTCCGTCCCCCCCCTCCTGTCCACTGTCCGTCCCCACACCCTCCTGTCCACTGTTCATCCCCCCCCTCCTGTCCACTGCCCCCCCTCCTGTCCACTGCCCCCCCCTCCTGTCCACTGCCCCCCCTCCTGTCCACTGCCCCCCCCCTCCTGTCCACCTCCCCCCCTCTCCTGTCCACCGCCCCCCCTCCTGTCCACCTCCCCCCCTCTCCTGTCCACCGCCCCCCCTCCTGTCCACCTCCCCCCCCTCTCCTGTCCACCTTCCCCCCTCCTGTCCACCTCCCCCCCCTCTCCTGTCCACTGCCCCCCCTTCCTGTCCACTGCCCCCTCCCTCCCCCCTCCTGTCCACTGCCCCCCCTCCTGTCCACTGCCCCCCCTCCTGTCTACTGTCCGTCCCCCCCTCCTGTCCACTGTCCGTCTCTCCTGTCCACTGTCCCCCCATCCTGTCCACTGTCCGTCCCCCCCCCTCCTGTCCACTGTCCGTCCCCACACCCTCCTGTCCACTGTTCATCCCCCCCCCCTCCTGTCCACTGTTCGTCCCTCCCCTCTGGGGAACACGGAGAGAGAAGGGAGCGGGAAATTTTACTCACGGGCAACGCCAGGTCTCTCTCTCCCTTGCCGCTACAACTCACCTCTCTCCCTCCCCGCCGCCGCTCCAACTGGAACAGATGGCGGCGCCCGGAAGGACCCCCTTCCTCCCTCGCGGTGCCCAGTGAGAAGATGGCGGTGCCCGGAACTACAGGTACGTGTCGCGTGTGTCGCTCCCCCACTTCCCCTCCCCCCCCACTTCCCCCCCTCCCCACCTACCCCCCACCTCCCAGAGCACGCTCTCTACGGCTCAACATCCCCGAGGAGCAGGAGGAGGGCGGCAGGGACTTAATGCTGCTAGGTAAGGAAATGCAGTTGGAGGAATCCATGCCTTTGAGGCGCCCCCCCCTGCCTTTGACGCCACCCCCCCTGCCTTTGACGCCACCCTCCCCTCTCCCTTTGATGCCCCCCCTCCCTTTGACGCCCCCCCCCTGCCTTTGACGCCCCCCCCTGCCTTTGACGCCCCCCCCTGCCTTTGACGCCCCCCCCCTGCCTTTGACGCCCCCCCCCTGCCTTTGACGCCCCCCCCCCCTGCCTTTGACGCCTCGCCTCCCCTGACTCCCCTCCCTGGTGCTCCCCTCCCCGGCGCTCCACTCACATCACCTCCCACACACTGACTGACACACACAACTTACTGACACACACACACGCTGACTGACGCACGCACACTAACTGACGCGCGCACACACACTGACTGACACACACACACACACTGACTGACACACACACACTGACTGACACACACTGACTGACACACTGACACTGACTCACACACACACACTGGCTCACACACACACACTAACTGACGCGCGCACACACACACACACACACACACACACACACACACACACACACACACACACACACACACTGACTGACACACACACTGACTGACACACACACTGACTGACACACACACCGACTGACACACACACACAGACTGACACACACACACAGACTGACACACACAGACTGACACACACACACCGACTGACGCGCGCACACTGACTGCCGCACGCGCACACACACTGACTGCCGCACGCGCACACACACTGACTGACTGCCGCACGCACACACTGACTGACGCGCACACAAACCCTGACTGACGCACACATGCACGCACACACTGACTGAGGCACACACACACGCACACACTGACTGAGGCACACACACACGCACACACTGACTGTGTGTGTGTCAGTCAGTCTGTGTGTGTTTGTGTTTCTGCCTCAGACTCACTGACGCGCGCGCAAACACACAGTGACTGACGCACACACGCTACATGAAGCTGTAAAGGAGGGAGGGAGGGGGGGGGACTGGATTGATGTGAATGGGGGACAAACAGAGAGAGGGGGGAGGAGGGAGAGAGGAACGGGAACATTACATCCCGGGGAACGCCGGGTCTCTCAGCTAGTATATATATATATAAAATTGAGTCCAGTCCGCGCTCTTGCTCTTTAGGATAGTGGAATGGTGGTTCCTCTCTAATCTCTTGCAGCTCTTAGTGTTGAAGGTGTCTGCCCCCACCTCCAATATGGATCCCAGCAGGAAAACTCCAACCGCGATACCAAGTCCCAGAAAAAAAGAAAAAACACAAAAGCGCACCAAGATTGAGATATGATATGTATTGACAACAAATAAAGATAATAATATGCACTTACATATATAAAAACTTTAATGGTCCAGATCACGATCGTCACTTCTATTGGTAGGGCAACATATGGGATGAAGAGGGGGGGTAAATCTCTGTCCTCAGGAACAAGCCCCGCGCGCTGGGGCTGTATTCAGAGGCTGCGCTGCGTCTCTGCTTCACACGCTTGTCGGCGTGTTGATCTGCTCAGTATATATATATATCTACTATATATTTGTGAAAGTGTTCTATGTGGCCGTGTCTGTATGTGTCTCCCTGTGTCCCTCCCTGTGTCCCTAGCGGCAATCCCATTGGCTCCCTTGGCCCACCCCCGCACACCTCTCATTGGCCGGACACACACATACACTCACACAGAGATACACACACACACACGGATACACACACAGGCAGGACACGGAGACACACACACAAAGATACACACACACTGAGACACACACAAAGATACACACACACTGAGACACACAGATACACACACACACACACACTGAGATAAACACACACTGAGACACACACAGATACACACACACACACACACTGAGATACACACACACTGAGACACACACAGATACACACACACTGAGATACACAGACAGGACACAGATAGACAGACAGGACACACACACACATATACAGACAGGACACACACACACACACCACCCCCCCACTCCGTCCGTCCCCCCCCATCACCAGCTCCAGACGGAGGGGAAGCGCGGCCCTCCTACCCCAGCCGCTCCCTTACCTCCCTGGCGCTACCACCCCCTAAGGTAAGTCACTGCGTGTCCCGCCTCAGCTTATGGCGCCAGTAACTCTCCCATTTCAGGCGCGCAGCCTCGCGCCACAGGCCCACACAGGGCGCTTCCTGCCGCCGGCTGCACGCCTCACTCAGCCGGATGGCACATCGGGGGACAAGCGGGCGCTGGGGGGGGGGGGGGGAGCGCGAGTCATGGGGAACGGGGGGGGAGCGCGAGTCATGGGGAACAGGGGGGCGAGTCACGGGAAACACGGGGGGGGGGGGGAGCGCGAGTCACAGGGAACTTTGTATTTTTCAATCAGATCCCCCAACAAATGTAACCCCCCTTCCTTGGGCTAATGTGAACTAATAGTAATAGCATGTTTATTAGGCCAAGGGGGTGATGTAGCGAGGCAAATTGTTGCAAGGTCATTGCGCCCAAGTTTGGTGCCGGGATTTGAAGGGTGACAACAGGAGGAGTTAGGGAAGAGTTCCCCCGCGTTATACACGGCTGTAGCAGACGTTTTTTGTGTGTGCGTTACGAGGGACGTAATGACACCTGCCTTAACTGTCCAAGCAGTGTGTCGATCCCCCCCACTCCCCTTTCTCCCCCCCCCCCCTCCCCGCTCCCCTTTCTCCCCCCCCCCGCTCCCCTTTCTCCCCCCCCCGCTCCCCTTTCTCCCCCCTCCCGCTCCCCTTTCTCCCCCCCCCCGCTCCCCTTTCTCCCCCCCCCCGCTCCCCTTTCTCCCCCCCCCCGCTCCCCTTTCTCCCCCCCCCCGCTCCCCTTTCTCCCCCCCCCCGCTCCCCTTTCTCCCCCCCCCGCTCCCCTTTCTCCCCCCCCGCTCCCCTTTCTCCCCCCCCCGCTCCCCTTTCTCCCCCCCCCCGCTCCCCTTTCTCCCCCCCCCCCGCTCCCCTTTCTCCCCCCCCCGCTCCCCTTTCTCCCCCCCCCCGCTCCCCTTTCTCCCCCCCCCGCTCCCCTTTCTCCCCCCCCCGCTCCCCTTTCTCCCCCCCCCCGCTCCCCTTTCTCCCCCCCCCCGCTCCCCTTTCTCCCCCCCCCGCTCCCCTTTCTCCCCCCCCCCGCTCCCCTTTCTCCCCCCCCCCGCTCCCCTTTCTCCCCCCCCCGCTCCCCTTTCTCCCCCCCCCGCTCCCCTTTCTCCCCCCCCCCGCTCCCCTTTCTCCCCCCCCCCGCTCCCCTTTCTCCCCCCCCCCGCTCCCCTTTCTCCCCCCTCCCGCTCCCCTTTCTCCCCCCCCCCGCTCCCCTTTCTCCCCCCCCCCGCTCCCCTTTCTCCCCCCCCCCGCTCCCCTTTCTCCCCCCCCCCGCTCCCCTTTCTCCCCCCCCCGCTCCCCTTTCTCCCCCCCCGCTCCCCTTTCTCCCCCCCCCGCTCCCCTTTCTCCCCCCCCCGCTCCCCTTTCTCCCCCCCCCGCTCCCCTTTCTCCCCCCCCCGCTCCCCTTTCTCCCCCCCCCCGCTCCCCTTTCTCCCCCCCCCCGCTCCCCTTTCTCCCCCCCCCCGCTCCCCTTTCTCCCCCCCCGCTCCCCTTTCTCCCCCCCCCGCTCCCCTTTCTCCCCCCCCCGCTCCCCTTCTCCCCCCCCGCTCCCCTTTCTCCCCCCCCCGCTCCCCTTTCTCCCCCCCCGCTCCCCTTTCCCCCACCTCCGCTCCCCTTTCCCCCCACCTCCGCTCCCCTTTCCCCCCACCTCCGCTCCCCTTTCCCCCCACCTCCGCTCCCCTTTCTTCCCCCATCCCGCTCCCCTTTCCTCCCCTCCTCCGCTCCCCTTTCCTCCCCCCTCCGCTCCCCTTTCCTCCCCCCCTCCGCTCCCCTTTCCTCCCCCCCTCCGCTCCCCTTTCCTCCCCCCCTCCGCTCCCCTTTCCTCCCCCCCTCCGCTCCCCTTTCCTCCCCCCCTCCGCTCCCCTTTCCTCCCCCCCTCCGCTCCCCTTCCTCCCCCCCTCCGCTCCCCTTTCCTCCCCCCCTCCGCTCCCCTTTCCTCCCCCCCTCCGCTCCCCTTTCCTCCCCCCCTCCGCTCCCCTTTCCTCCCCCCCTCCGCTCCCCTTTCCTCCCCCCCTCCGCTCCCCTTTCCTCCCCCCCTCCGCTCCCCTTTCCTCCCCCCCTCCGCTCCCCTTTCCTCCCCCCCTCCGCTCCCCTTTCCTCCCCCCCTCCGCTCCCCTTTCCTCCCCCCCTCCGCTCCCCTTTCCTCCCCCCCTCCGCTCCCCTTTCCTCCCCCCCTCCGCTCCCCTTTCCTCCCCCCCTCCGCTCCCCTTTCCTCCCCCCTCCGCTCCCCTTTCCTCCCCCCCCTCCGCTCCCCTTTCCTCCCCCCCTCCGCTCCCCTTTCCTCCCCCCCTCCGCTCCCCTTTCCTCCCCCCCTCCGCTCCCCTTTCCTCCCCCCCCTCCGCTCCCCTTTCCTCCCCCCCTCCGCTCCCCTTTCCTCCCCCCCTCCGCTCCCCTTTCCTCCGCTCCCCTTTCCTCCCCCCCTCCGCTCCCCTTTCCTCCCCCCCTCCGCTCCCCTTTCCTCCCCCCCTCCGCTCCCCTTTCCTCCCCCCCTCCGCTCCCCTTTCCTCCCCCCCTCCGCTCCCCTTTCCTCCCCCCCTCCGCTCCCCTTTCCTCCCCCCCTCCGCTCCCCTTTCCTA
>NW_027454991.1:32500-49867 GCF_040206685.1 Ascaphus truei | reverse complement strand
AGGGAGATTCACCAGCTTCTCTGTCTGCCTTGTGCTGCCAGACTCACAGCTCTGCATCAGACTACTGCAACAATGTTGCAGACCTCCATGTGCCTCTTACTGAACAGAGGCAGCCAACAACAGGAACTGAACTAACTTTAGACAGTGCTGTGTCTTATATCACCTAGGAACAGGCACATCTCTGATGTCACTAACCGTGGATACACAGCATGTTGTCACTTCCTATGGCACATATGACACCTCACCAGGGTGTGAGGGCAAACCTCCATGATAACTACTGGCATTCCAGTATACTTACCAGGTTTACTGCCAGCATGAGAAAGAATATGTACACCAATTTTACACATGGCTACACACATATGTATATATTGCAAGAGAGAAAAAGAGCCCTAAAAAAGCACTCTAGTTTGCCTGGCAGTACAAAATCACAACATTTTATTAAGGGTTGTCACAGAACATAAAATTAAAATACAAAGCACAGAAAATTAAAATAAAGGCATGGATCCCCTGTGTATAGCAAACTTGTTATACCCTCCAACCAGGGGGTCCCACTTGGGACAATACAAAGGCCTGAATGAACAGGATAAAGTGTTCTATGGTACCTGACAAGGTGGGAACAGTGAAGCTAGCAGCAGACAAAAAACGGTGGCTGAGCTACGTGGTTAATACAAAAGAACAGCAGTACACTTCTATCTCCCCTAGATCTGGGATAAATACAAAGCAATGCAATGTCAATGGGACTCAATGTAAAACACACATATTGCAGTCAAAAAAAGCACACCTTAGTCTGCAGCAGCAAATGAACAATACGTCACCTTAAGTCAGGTACTCAGCAATATCTGGGGAGGAAACAAGGAGCAAAAGCTCATAGCATGTGAACATGTCCTAGAGAGGGGACAAAACAGGGGATCCTGCCTACTAGACCTGCTCCTACGCGTTTCGGCCTGAGCCTTCTACTGGGAGTGGCCAGGGAAATTTCAGCGCGAGCAGGGAAAATTTAAAAAAACAAAACAAAACAAAACACGTGTTCTGCTTGGGCCAATAGTTACTCGCCCGGGGGTTAAATCCACCCGCCCCGGGCGTGTAAATGTATAGGATTGTCGAACACTGTTTATATATATATATATATATATATAGGATTTTCCTCAATGTGTCCCCGTTTTTTTTTTGTCGCCGGCGGTGCGCGAGTAAGCTGCGGTGCGCTGTGCGCTGTGCGCGAGTCTGCGGCAGCACGGAGGAGGAGACTGCAGCAGCCCGGCTGGTATTTTTTTTTTTTAATGCCTCCCCCCCCCGGCAGTTTCCTACCATGTTGGCCAATCCCCTGCGTCCCGGCATTAAGCCCCGCCCCCCGGCATCATCCTTCACCAAGGACCGGCATGTAGAATGGATGGAAGGGCGCCGTGGGGTGGGGTTTAAGGCCAGTGTGCCGGTGGGCAGGGCCAGGGTGCCGGGGGCAGGACCAACTTGCCTGGGGGCGGGGCTTCCGCTTCCTGCGGCAGAACACACGTGGTGTGTGTCTCTGCCCACGGCTCCTGGCTCTTCTGCGCGGTGTCTCCCCCCCTCTGCCCGCCCGGGGGGATAGGAGGTGGGTTTTTGATCCTTTGCCTCCTGTCCTGGCGCTCCCTTCCCCCTCCTGTCCCCTTGGTTCGGGAGATGGGCGCGGGGCGGGCAGTGGTGGCTGCGCGGTGTTCCCCCATTCTGCCCCGGGAATCCGTGGCTGCCCGCCGGGGGAGGGGGGGCGGCAGTTTACCTTTGCATCCCGGCGCTCCTATCCTCCCCCCCCCCTTGGTGCGGGAGATGGGCGCGGGGGTGGGTGCAGGGTGAGGCGGAGAGCCACCTGCTCATGACTGCCTCTGTATGTACTCCAGTGTGTGTGTGTACCAGTGTGTGTGTACCAGTGTGTGTGTGTGTGTACCAGTGTCTGTGTGTGTGTGTACCAGCGTGTGTGTGTGTGTGTGTACCAGTGTCTGTGTGTGTGTGTGTGTACCAGTGTCTGTGTGTGTCTGTACCAGTGTGTGTGTGTGTGTGTGTGTGTGTGTGTGTGTGTGTGTGTGTGTGTACCAGTGTGTGTGTGTGTGTGTGTGTGTGTGTGTGTGTACCAGTGTGTGTGTGTGTGTGTGTGTGTGTGTGTGTGTACCAGTATGTGTGTGTGTACCAGTGTGTGGATAGTAGATGAGGTTGAAAAAAGACATAGGTCCATCAAGTTCAACCTATGCTAAATTTAGACAACAGATACTTTATCCTAGATCTATACTTACTTATTGATCCAGAGGAAGGCAAACAAAAAACCCCATTAAGGGGAAAAATTAATTCCTTCCTGACTCCAAGAATTGGCAATCGGATTAATCCCTGGATCAACATCCATCCCATGTATACTTATTTGGTATATCCCTGTATACCTTTCCCATCTAAAAAGATGTCCAACCTTTTTTTGAACAAATCTATTGTATCTGCCATCACAGTCTCCATGGGTAATGAATTCCACATTTTAACTGCCCTTACGGTAAAGAACCCTTTCCTTTGTTGCTGGTGAAATTTCCTTTCCTCCAACCTTAAGGGATGGCCCTGAGTCCATTGTACTACTCGTGGGATGAATAGTTCTTTTGAAAGCTCCTTGTATTGTCCCTGAATATATTTGTATATAGTTATCATATCCCCTCTTAGACGCCTCTTTTCTAATGTAAATAAATCTAATTTAACTAGCCTCTCCTCATAAGTTAGAATGTCCATCCCCTTTATTAATTTTGTGGCTCTTCTCTGCACTCTCTCTAGTTCCGTAATGTCTTTTCTTAGGATTGGTGCCCAAAATTGTACTCCATATTCAAGGTGTGGTCTTACTAATGCTTTGTAAAGGGGCATAATTATATTTACTTCCCTTCCATCCATTGCCCGTTTGATGCAAGATAAGATTTTGTTTGCCTTTGCAGCTACTGCATGACATTGGGCACTATTGCTAAGCCTGCTGTCTACAAGTACTCCTAAATCCTTCTCCATCAAGGATTCCCCCAATATATCTCCATTTAATTTGTAAGTCGCCTTTTTATTCTTGCATCCCAAATGCATAACCTTACATTTATCTGTATTAAACCTCATCTGCCATATACCTGCCCACGTTTCCAGTCTCTCCAAGTCCTTCTGAAGAGAAATTACATCCTGCTCTGATTCTATAACCTTACACAATTTAGTATCATTAGCAAAGATGGAGACTTCTAACAACTCATTCATGCGGGGCATGAAGCATCTGAGACTGTGCCCACATTGAGCTGCCGGTAGTCCACAGAGAACCAGGTGGTTCCGTCTTTCTTAGGCCCCAGTACTACCGGACAAGCCCAAGGGCTATGGGACGATACAATTACCCCTAGGGCCAGCATCTCTTCTACCTCCCTCTCTATACTGCCCTTCACCTCTGCTGACACTCTATAAGCGTGCTTTTTCAGAGGTCTCAGATCCCGTCAGTACTGGGTGATCTGCAATGTGTCTTCCCTGGCTTGTCTGAGAACAGAGCCCTATACTTCTCAAGCATAGCCCGGGCTTCTGCTCTCTGCCTGACACTCAGCTGAGCCCATATCTCCACCTGCTCTACGGTACCTCCCTGCCTAGCCTCCCCCAGGAGATCAGGCAGAGCATTGCTTGCCGGATCCCCCATCGGTGAGCTGCAAATGGCAAGCACCGACGCCACGCTCGGTGCTATGTACTCCTTCAGCATGTATAAACGTAGAGATTGACGCTCATACAAGTGTATAGACTCACAAACTGTATTACAGCATATAGGTAGATAGGAACTTCCATAAATAATTCCAGCAATTATATAATACTAGGTTAAGGGGGGACATGTCCATTGAGTGTATGGGAATACGAAATCCATCCAGACGAAGTTCCACTGCGTGCAATCCTGATCAGGGAAATACCTATCCACTTTTGAGAGTCTAGTGGAGAGGGACCTCATGCTTCTAGAAAAGGGCTTCACTTTTGATACCCCGCGTTATACGCATTATAAAGATAATCTCACTAGAGGTGAAAGTATTGCACTAGATGAACTTAAGAAGAACAAAAACTTGATCATTAAAAATGCGGACAAGGGGGGAGCAGTGGTGGTGCAGCATAGGGATGACTATCACAGGGAGGCTTTAAGACAGCTCTGTGATACTTGCTCCTATGCTGCACTAACAACAGACCCCACTAAGAGATTTCAGGGGGAACTAAAATCACTCATTGATGAAGGGACTATGTTATTTATTCTTGATGAGAACGAGAGAGAGTTCTTATTTAATGCTACCCCGACTGTTGCAGTGTTTCACCATCTCCCGAAGATTCATAAAACTCTGATCCACCCTCCGGGGAGGCCTATAATATCCAGTATTGGATCTTTGGGAGATGGTGTCTCACGCTATGTCGACCGGTTTCTACAACCGATTGTGAAGTCTCTACCCTCTTTCATACTTGATAGTGGAGACCTCCTGACATATATTGATCACATTGTATGGAAACCTAATATGATCTGGGTTACTCTGGACGTGACGTCCTTGTACACAATGATTACACATGAGCATGGATTATCAGCTGTTGGTCATTTTCTTTCCCGCACAGATATGTCACCAGCACAGACAACATTTTTATTAGATTCTATTCACTTTTTATTAACGCACAATTATTTTTTGTTTGATGGGGTTCACTATCTCCAAACACGTGGTACAGCCATGGGAACGAGCTTCGCTCCCAGTTACGCCAACCTCTTCATGGGGTGGTGGGAGTCTGTCCACGTGTTTGGAGATGGGAACAAATTTAGGGAGCGCATTTTCTTTTACAAACGTTTTATCGACGATCTCATTTTCATTTGGGAGGGTGATGTCACTTCACTTTTATCTTTTATTAACACTTTAAATATTAATACTTACAACCTTAATTTCACGTACACATATAATCACCATCACATTCACTATTTAGATTTATACTTATACATTGATATGAATTTATCTATTCAATCCGACATTTATCGCAAATCTAATTCACGGAATACTTTCCTACGTGCCAACAGCTGTCATCCAGGGCCCCTCCTGAAAGGTATTCCGAAGGGCCAATTCATTCGCCTACGGCGCAATTGTTCCAATGAGGAAGACTATAATGAACGTGTAAAAGAAATGTTTGATCGTTTTGTGCAACGGGGCTACAAACCAGATGATTTAAATAGGGCAATTGAGGAGGTCTCATCTACTAATAGATCAGAACTATTCCACCGCTCAAAGAGAGGCTTAAGATTTAATGATACACCCCTGTTTATTACCTCATTTAGCTCTCAAGCTGAACAAGTCAGATATATCCTTAAAAAACATTGGTCGGTACTCTCCCTGGACCCTACATTAAAACAATATGTTACTGGAGGTCCTAATATTGTTTATAGGAAGGCCAAGACGGTTGCGAATTCCCTGACCCCAAGTCTCTTCTCCTCACAAACGACACATTGTAATACAGTTCCTAATGGTTCTTTCCCTTGTGGGAATTGCAAAATCTGTGGCTATATCAATAAATCAAACAAATGTTTATCCAGTCAAACTGGAAAATCTCATGCCACTAGATCATTTATCAACTGCAAATCCACATATATTGTCTACCTCATCACTTGCGGGTGCGGCAGCCAATATGTTGGAAGAACCATTAGGAACCTTAAAGTGCGAATAATGGAGCATATCCGATTGATCTCCAAAGGGAACTTGGACCATCCTGTCCCTAAACACTTCACCAACTGCAGCAAAGGTGGACTAAAAAACTTTAAATTTCAAGGTATTAAGTCCATCCAGATGTCACCCAGAGGGGGTGATAGAGTTAAAAAGCTCGATCAACGTGAGGCATTCTGGATCTTCACATTAAGAACCAGGGTGCCTCACGGTATGAATATCGATTGGGACCTTTCCCACTTTCTATAGTGGAGGAGGGTCCTTTATGATGCCACTATTCATTTATTAATTGTTTAGAATATTAGAATATAAGTATACTTTTTGACAATAAAATTGTTCTACGTCCTTCTGTGCCATCAATATATGGGTTATGAATAAGAGAAAATCAATATATACACATTTGAAAAAATTCTCAATAATCAACTCTTTTAATGATAAAGTGTTTCTATTCCCCCATGTAAAATCCAATGATACAGCCAATCACATAGATTCAGTCTATACTCTGACTACATAATTCAAGTGTATGGATAAAGCTAGTGCTTGATACAAATATTCATATTATAGTATTTTTGTATAAACTTATCTACTTAGATTAGAATATAATCTTCTAAAATGATCGTAGTCTAAATGGAGTTTTGTGACTGTTTAAAATATCTTCTCTCTTTTTATTTTTATTTTATCAAAGGTTATTCAATGTGATTAGCATTTGTTTTTAATGCAACCCTAAACTAAACTAGCAATGTGTCTGTTTGCAAAGTTTAGCTATGGGCAAAATATGTTTGTCTTTTTTTTATACTAATAAAGTTGTTGAGTGTAAAAAAATGTAAAAAAATGTAATTTTCATCCCTCTTCCGCCTCCGCCCAATAGGAGCACAGCTGGCATGCGTTCCAGGGTGGAAACGGACGCATCCCAGTGACGTGGTCTCTGACTCCAGGACTAGTGCCAGAGGGGAGGCGATGTCACGGAGATGCGACGCGTCGCCGGCGCGCATGCGCAGTGTACTCGGTTGGGCGATTTTGGCGCGAAATGGGTGTATTAAAGGTAAGGAGGTATAGTGATGTGGTACACCTTGATAAAGTCCCGTGGGACGAAACATGTCGGTGTGTGGGCTGTGTTTCTGTCCCTGTGCAATTATCCAATAAACCACCCTCAGTTTTAGCACGGAGTTGTGCCCCTTATTCATTTTTTCTACAGGACTCTCCCTGCAGATTTCTACTTCAGCTGTGCTCCTTGCTTCCCTACACTCTGTACTCCTTCAGCATGTTGATTTGATAAGTCTTATTTCTCCCTGTCTCGGCATCTACCTGTACAACATAGTTGCACTCGTTCATCTTTCGCAGTACCGGATACGGTCCCGACCAGGCAGCCATTAATTTGTTCTCCCGAATGGGCTTGAGAACAAGTACCTGCTGTCCTGGGATGAACTCTCTGCTAAGGGCATTCTGGTCATACCAAGTCTTCTGCTTGGTCTGAGCAGCCCTAAGGTTGTCCTGTGCCAACCCCATGAGCATCTCTAACTGGTCTCTGAGATCTATCACATACTGAAGCACAGAAGCATCAGTAGTGGTAGTCTCCCCTTCCCATCCCTCACGGAATAGGTCCAGAGGTCCCCGTACCCTGCGACCATATAGCAGCTCAAAGGGAGAGAAGGCTGTAGATTCTTGCGGTACCTCTCGGTATGCAAACAGCAAGTACGGCAGGTGAATCTCCCAGTCTTTTCCCTCTGCCTCTATAAATGTTCGCAGCATCTGCTTCAGGGTACCATTGAACCTCTCACATAGTCCATTGGTTTGGGAGTGGTAAGGGGTCATGCGCTGGTGCTTCACGCCACACGCATCCCAGAGACACTGGAGCAATTCACTCATGAACTGCGACCCCTGATCGGTTAGGATCTCACTAGGGAAACCTACCCTAGAAAAAATGGCTAACAGAGCTTTAGCTACTGCCCTAGCATCAATACTGGCAAGCACTACCGCCTCAGGGTACCGGGAGGCAAAATCCACCACCATGAGAATATAGCGCTTTGCTGACCAGCTGGGAACCATGAGGCGTCCCACAAGGTCCATAGCTACCCGCTGAAAGGGTTCCCCTATTACCGGTAACGGGTTCAGGGGTGCCTTCACACAGTCACCCGCCTTACCTACGCGCTGGCAGGCGTCACAGGATCGGCAGAACTCTGCCGCCTCACTAGATGCCCCCGGTCAGTAGTAACGCTGCAACAGCCGGACTCGCGTCCTAGCGACCCCCTGATGCCCCGCTAGTGGAATGGAGAGGGCTACCCGCAACAACTGCTGCCTATACTCCAGGGGTACCACTAGCTGTCTCTTCCCCGTCCATACCTCATCTAACCCGGTGGTCCCTTGCTCTCTATACAGGAGCCCGGGGTGCCACAAGAAGTAATCAGACCCCTTGCTCGGCTTAGACTCGGACGCCCGCAGTCTCATGCCCTCCAAGCTGGGATCAAATCGCACCCCTGTCTGGGCACCTAACTCTGGCCATCCCCCCATCACATCTGAGTCAGGGGGACATGGAACAGGTACAGGGAACAGTAAGTCAGTGTCAGAAAGTGACCGAGTCTGGCTTACCTGTCTGGTCTCCACAGAGACTACTGGAACTGTAGGTCCCAAATGCAGGGGGACAGGGGCTGGTTGTGCTGCGATCTTTGCTGACTGGCTCCTGGTGATCACTGCAACACGTGCCAGCTCAGTGGTAAAAACACAGGTAAAGTGTCCTAGGTCGTTACACAGCAAGACCTCGGCATCTAACACAGGCAAAACCCCCACCTCCCTCATGCCACGTCCAGCACCCCAGTCCAAAAAGACCCGGGCAACCTGGAGTGACCTCGGTCCTCCGTCTGGCATGGTCACTTGCATCCCCGTGCCCGGGAGCAAATCCTCTGGCCGCACCATATCAGGGCGAACCAGAGTCACGGTGGCACCGGAGTCTAGCAAGCCGTCACCTTCCGCAGATGCTTCTGCCAGACATCGTTGGGCTGCATCCCGACTGGAGCAACCTGATGTCCACCGCTCTCGGCTGCTGGTCCCGAGGTGGCAAGTGCAGTGTCTTCGCTGGGCATCTCTCTGTGGGCTGGTTCCACGGCTGTACTTGGCTCCTCTGTGTGTGCCAGTCGCACACAGGCGGCCGGCCTCGCAGCTGGTGAGCGTTGCCCCTGATGGGATCCCTTGGACCGGTCCTGGTCCGGACAATCTGGCATGAGATGTCCAACTTTATTGCAGGAATAACACCGCCTCTCATGCTTGAACTCTGCAGCTTTGGGTGTGCTGTTTGCTGCCGCAGGCTGGTGTGTCCACTGAGGGGTAGTCTTAGCACCCTGAGCACGGCCCGCTCCTTTGGGTGCTACAGGGTTCTTCATTGCAACTCGGCTGGCCACATACTCATCTGCCATTTTCGCTGCATCCTCATACGTCTGAGGTTTATGGTCATAGACCCATCCCCTCACATCTGTTGGAAACTGCTGCTGCAGCTGCTCTTGAAAGAATAAGTCCAGCAGGGTATGGAATTTTGTAACCCCATTCCCCTCCACCCACTGAGTCCTGTGCAAAGCCATCCTACCGGCATAGGTGCTCTATGACTCTCCGGGGAGTACCACCCCCGTCCGGAACTTGCCCCTGTAAGATTCTGGGGTCAGGGCATACTGTGTTAGCAGCTTGCTTTTCACATGACCGTAGTCATCGGCATCCACGCGTGGAATACCCACCCATCACAGTCCGTTTGGCTTTGCCAGATAACAGTGGTCGCAGTCTGACCACCCAGTCCCTCCTTGGAATTCGGAAACCGGGAACACTACGTCTCGAAGTCATTCAGGAACGCATCGAGGTCATCTGTGCCATCCACGAACTTGCTGCAGCTGTGATGATCCACCCAGGAAAGACCTTGTTCCCCGTTTTCAAGGTAGGAGTTGTGGGTTCTTCCGAGCACTGTTGTCAGGAGCTGTACCCGCTACGCAGCTGCTACCTCGTCCACAACCCCTGGCGCCAAGCCACCCACGACCAGGGGCTCTCCTCATGTCTTTGCAGCCCCGGAGCTGGAGGGACCTCCTGCACTCCGGGCTGAATAGCGTCTGCCAACACAGCAGCTACGGGGACTTGCCCCTCTGGTAGGACCCTGCGGTCCTCATGATGCTCCAAATCCTGCAGTTGTGCCTTCGGCCGCCCATCTGTCGGTAAGCCATACCCCGCACATCTCTCCATGACTTTCTCTCTGGTCCACAACCTGAACCTTCCTGAGCGATTGCTCATGGTGCCTTCGGGGTATGGGTGAAGGGAACAGTGAAGTCTCTTGTGCTCTTTAGAAGTGTGTGTCAGTTGCTACTTGTCTGAGGAGCTCGCAAGCTACAAGGTCCTCACTATATTAGAGAGCCCCGCAGGAAATTGCAATATAGGTTCAATCAGTATCCCACCACACTGCCACCAGTTATTTAAAAAGCTTTATCAACACATTTATATTTCTGGGTACTTGATTGAACAAAACAAGTTGCAAAATAAATTGTGATTTATTTCCTTAATAGACAAACCCACGACATCTGCAGAATGCACTTAAAACAACACTTACTGGGATAAGGGAACGAAAGAAATTGTCCTTGGAACGAAAGAAATTGTCCTTTGCTTGCAAGCGCCAGAAATGCAACCTTGGTTTAAAAGTCCTGTGGTTATTAACCCCTTCACTCCTGGACTGGTTGCCGCTGTGCTGGAACAAAGTCTTGCATCTTTACATCATGGATCAAAATTCAGGAATCACACTGGGGATACCTGTGGAGCCACAGTTCTAGACTGCCCAAAGCTATCTTTAACATGTGGATCCAATCCCCTCGTGGGAACAAAAAAAACCATGAATAGCCAAGTTACCCACAGTTCATAAGACCAGTCAAAAGTCAACATGATACGTTTGTATTATAACTGTAAAAATTATATGTATGTGCATATCTTGTCTTACTGTACGTGCACCTCAAAAATCAGGGTTCTGGGTGCTTTCGTTCTAGAATTAGTATTTCTCATTGAAATGCCAGCTGCTAGACTGCCACCATGTGTCGGTTAGAGGGTATGGCAAGCAATGCATCTTGTCTTAACCTCGCAGGCAGGGAATGGCCTGCAAATGGGGAATAAAAATGGCTGGGACAGGGCAAACACAGTAATGCATAGCAAATAAGTTTAACCCCTTGCTTCCCCGTCACAGTAGCCCTTTCCACAAGAGAGCTAATCACTGTCTGAGATATATGAGAGAGAGAGATATGTGAGAGAGAGAGATAAGAGAGAGAGAGAGAGAGATGAGAGAGAGAGAGATAAGAGAGAGAGAGAGAGACCTCCCCCGCGACCCCCCCCCCCCTCACAGGCTTCTCTGTTTCCCCGCGACGCTCCACTTACCCCCCATTGAGCCAGTGCAGGGGCGCGCAGCAGAGCGCAGGAGCGGGAAGTCTCGGTGGGTGGGTAGCAGCGGCCATCTTGCTAGGGCAGTTAAGATATATAGGGTAAATAAGAGATCCAGATCCAGAGTGTGAGTGACAGAGCGAGAGAGTGTGGGGGAGAGAGAGAGAGTGTAGGGGAGAGAGAGAGAGTGTAGGGGAGAGAGAGAGTGTGGGGGAGAGAGAGAGTGTGGGGGAGAGAGAGAGAGTGTGGGGGAGAGAGAGAGAGGAGAATTGGAAGGGGACAGGAGCAGGAGGAGGGGACAGGGGACAGGAGCAGGGTACAGGAGCAGGGGAAGGGGACAGGAGCAGGGGACAGGAGAGCTGCCGCGGTGGGGAGTAGGGAGCCATGTGGGGACCAGGGGGATCGCAGGGAAGGAGCAGAGGGGCCGCAGCATGGAGAGTATTTACCCTCCAACAGATCTCCAGGCAGAAAGAATGGCCGCTCAATGGCGGCGGGCTCATATAGAGCCTGGCCACGCGCCCACAAAGCCTGGGAGCGCGCGCCAATCAGCTGTCAGGTAGGGGGAGTTTTTTGGGTTTTTTTTTAGCGTAAGCAGGGAAATTTCAGCGCGAACGGGGGAATTTAAAAAAAAAACACGTGTGCTGCTTGGGCCAATATTTACATGCCCGGGGGTTAAATCCACCCGCCCCAGGCGAGTAAATGTATAGGATTGTCGAACACTGTATATACTGTATATATATATATATATATATATATATATATATATATATATATATATAAAACTGTATATATATACAGTATATATATATTCCGGGTAACATCGCCGGAAGAAGAGATCAGTGTATCTCGAAAGCTCGCACAAATAAAAGCATTTCGTTAGCCACAGAACGGTATCATCTATTTATTTTTTGATTATTGAAGCTCGGCTAACACGGTACTGATACCTCTACATGTATATATATATATATATATATATATATACATATACATACACACATATATATATATATATATATATATATATATATATATATATATATACATACATACTGTGACAAACGCCCCTCTTTTGTAGTGCTGACGTCTGTCTGGGTTCTTCCCGACACAGTCTTCTAGGGTTATTTAATACAAAAACAGGATCATGCAAAGTATTAAGCTGCTTAACTCAGGCTTCTGCCTGCTTTATTTTCATCCAAGTAAGGTACTGCAGCTTTAACATGTGTAGGTTAGATGTACTCAGATACTTTCATTCAGCAGTTCACTCATTTCAGTGTTACAGTATTTACCACACTGTTATTTCAAGTAAAAAGAAACCAAATGATATAAACAAAATCCTATCCCTTTCAGGGATCTAACTACACATCAGAATCAGTCTCTCTAACAGCTGCTGGCCAACTAACCTGGTCCCCCAGCTTAAAACAATGCCCTCTCATTTAGGGTCACTTAGATACAGCACAGTCTTTAGCAACAGCAGTAAACATTTGTTTGGTCTTATCTGTTCGTGGTGGGAACTCGGTCCCGTGTCCAGGCAAATCCTCTGGTACTGTGATACTTGGAGGGGCCGTCAACCCCGAAACTGGAAACAGGGGAGCAGAGATACCCCCAGCCTCCAGGCTCTAAGGAGAGAGAGAGAAATGCAAAACCTCTCTGCTCTAAATACCTGTGCATGTGATTAGAAGAGCAGGTGAGGGAGAACTAGAGCCATTGTAATCTGTGGTCTGGATTTTCCATCCAGCTGCCTGAGTTAATGGGAAGCTGTGGAACGGATCATTTTTTAACTATTCCAGCACTTTCTGCTCTAAAATGGGGCAGAAAGCTGCCTAACATCTTTGGACTATGTCACATATCCCCCTCCCCAGCTCACACCTACTGGGGTGAGCGGCCATGGACCTCACTGGGGTGAGCGTCCTACCTGAAATACTTGAGCTATCTCCTCAGTACAACATTAAGTATTCACATGACACGAATATGAACTTTTCCCACGGCAATTATGGACAATAGGTTTCGTCATAAGAGACTATATTTGGCAAACATATTTTGTTGCTCTCTATTAGGGAACTATTTTGAAAAATAAGTGTCTAGCACACATTCTTACAACCCAGGATATGCTAAATATATTCAGAACACCAGACAATTTCTATTACCTCCCTGGGTTGTTCTACTCTAGAATATGAACCTCATTATATAATTTACCAACTGAAAGGGCCATCAACCCTGTATATTAATTTGTAGTTTAGCTACATTTTCAACACAGAGAACCAATATAACACTGTAACATTGACAAAATGCTTATTCTAGAGGCCTAATATACCTTAACTACAATAGCTTATTTGCATAGTTAAGTGTCCGTGACATAGTCCACACGTGTAATAACAAAACAATATCGGTCAATTCCCCAAACACATTTTTTTCTTTGACTTCCAGTCCATTATATTTCCTGACTTTATTTCATAGGCCGCTGCAAACTGCAAATGACTGGACTGTTTCTTTAGCCTCTGACAGAACTCTGGGGCCGGATAGTCTTTGTCTTTATATTGTGGCCCAGAGTGGCGAGATCCGGAAAAATTCAAGGCCCGCGTTGACCTTCGTCGCTTTTGCTTTGCAACCTTTGAACCTTTATGGTAATTCTTACTGCCATGTATTTTCTCAAGACCATCACTCTCAGAGATTTGGGATTTCCCCTCTGGGGCAATTATATGGTACTTAGAAGATGAAGCACTGATTACCTTGATGGGGTTCTCACTAACTCCGGCTGTACCCTGTGGCATTTTACCTTTGCAGCCGGCAGGCATGTAGTGTTGGGCCTCTCTTTCCTGAGGCCTACATTTATAAAGGCGGAAATACCGCTGTATAACCAGTGACGCATTTCTCAGGGTTTGATAGCGAATCCTGTTCTGTGTCATCCTAGTCAGAGACTGGATCTTTATAGTTGCTCCTTTCATAATGAGGAACCTGTTTCGTACCATGCGGGCACGGTAGAATGATTGAAGTACACAGGCTGCTTTATTCCGGCGATTAAACTGACGAATTTTCATCCCTCTGTAGGCAGCCTGTAGGATGATAGTTGCGGCGCGTTTACGCCGATAATTTTCTCTTTCCCTTCTTCCTTGGATAAGAGCTTTGCAGTGCTTCTGAATTATTCTAACGCTTTTCTCCTTTTTCAAAACGTTAAGTTCCTCCACGAGAGAATTCTGTTTTGTGCATATATGTCGCAATTCTGTTCTCAGAGCGTCCATTTCTTCCTGGTGCTGGCTCTGAGTGTGCATCAATGCATTCTGTAGTGCTTCCTGCACTTCTAATTTTTCCTGAGTCAACTGTTTCTTTACTTTTTCTGCTTGGTCAGTCAAATCTGAATTTTCCAATTTCAGAGTCTCATTTTCTTGCTTTACAGTTTCTAACTCACTCAGGGCAATCTCATGGGTTTGCTTCAACATTCCCAGCTCTGTGTTCAGACCGTGGCCCTCCAGGCGTGAGTTTTGCACCTCTGTGCTGAGCACGTGAACCTCTTGTAGAGCCTTCCCGTATTTCTGTTTTAGGATAGCCATTACGGTGTTGGCCTTTTCCAGCCTAGTCGTCACCTCTTCCAGCTCACTCCGTAAGAGAGACTCTGTTTTCTTCAAAGCCTCGTACTCCTGTAAAGCTGGAAGTATACACCTCTGTAATTCGGCGTTCGATTCTCGCTCTTCCATCCAACATTCTCGCTCCTTCTTGCTCCATTCTCGCTCCTTCACCAAATCCTGCCACAGGACTTCATAATTATGGCGGGCAGCTTGGAGTGCAGAAACCAAAGCCTCTTTATCCTGGTTCAAGGATTCAGCTTCCCTTTGCTCCTCCTTTTCCTTTGCCACTGTTCCCGTGACAATTCTGCCGGTCACTCCGGTCTGCAGCACATCTCGGCGCCTTTCTGACGCATGTCCTGACAGCGCAGGTTCAAGTTGCTCGGTCACTTCCCCTGTGACTTGAGGAACAGTTTTCTTTTTCTTCTTCTTTCTTTTTGCTTTATTAGCTACAGAGATATCAGTGGTACTGGGCACACGCTCACTGGTATCAGCTTCCACATCTTGCTTGCACTCATAGGGCGTTGCTTGCTTTTGCAGCTGTTTGTCTTTGAAAATTTTGGGGCACACATCTTCCATGTGACCTACTTTATGACAGGCCCAGCATACTAAATTCATCTGTGGGTACGACTCTCCTCCAGGGGCCACATACGAGTCGTCATCATCATCATCGTATGGCCTGAAGGGACACTGTTTTTCATGATTATGTACATTACAAAACAAACATTTCACGTCGGCCATTTTAGAAACCCGGCAGAGACAATTTGCTAGCTGCAATTTCACTCACTTCAGCAACTTGCATACAGCACTTGCTAGCTGCAAATTCACTCACTTCAGCAAAAGGCATTAGCTTTACAAACAGCACTTGCTAGATGCAATTTTTTTTTTTTTTTTCTTTTTCAGCAAAACATTTTGGTTTTCTGTTTGGGTTCAGGGTGCTATTGCATCCACACTTTGCACATTCTCTGTGTATGCTAGAAGCACAACTGATATACACAGTGGGACAGACTTCACTCATAGCATCTGTACTTTAGTTCAGCTCGGCGGCCATTTTAAGCCCCCGCATTTATTTGCAAACCCACAGACTTTTTTAGTGTCTGCCCGCATTCTCCACCATATGTGACAAACGCCCCTCTTTTGTAGTGCTGACGTCTGTCTGGGTTCTTCCCGACACAGTCTTCTAGGGTTATTTAATACAAAAACAGGATCATGCAAAGTATTAAGCTGCTTAACTCAGGCTTCTGCCTGCTTTATTTTCATCCAAGTAAGGTACTGCAGCTTTAACATGTGTAGGTTAGAGGTACTCAGATACTTTCATTCAGCAGTTCACTCATTTCAGTGTTACAGTATTTACCACACTGTTATTTCAAGTAAAAAGAAACCAAATGATATAAACAAAATCCTATCCCTTTCAGGGATCTAACTACACATCAGAATCAGTCTCTCTAACAGCTGCTGGCCAACTAACCTGGTCCCCCAGCTTAAAACAATGCCCTCTCATTTAGGGTCACTTAGATACAGCACAGTCTTTAGCAACAGCAGTAAACATTTGTTTGGTCTTATCTGTTCGTGGTGGGAACTCGGTCCCGTGTCCAGGCAAATCCTCTGGTACTGTGATACTTGGAGGGGCCGTCAACCCCGAAACTGGAAACAGGGGAGCAGAGATACCCCCAGCCTCCAGGCTCTAAGGAGAGAGAGAGAAATGCAAAACCTCTCTGCTCTAAATACCTGTGCATGTGATTAGAAGAGCAGGTGAGGGAGAACTAGAGCCATTGTAATCTGTGGTCTGGATTTTCCATCCAGCTGCCCGAGTTAATGGGAAGCTGTGGAACGGATCATTTTTTAACTATTCCTGCACTTTCTGCTCTAAAATGGGGCAGAAAGCTGCCTAACATCTTTGGACTATGTCGCAATACATATATACATATATACATACATACACAAGTAACGGGTTTTGTGAACCGGTCTGACCCCCCCAATCTCACATTGGCCCCTGTGGTCTAACCAGTCCCCATTACGGTGTAGTGTCTGGTGGTGCACCTGTTGGCTACAGGACTCCTGAGTCTCCCGCATGATGGTGTGTGGGGATTTGCCAACCCAGACAGGCAGCTGAGGTAGTGTGCTTGAGTCCTACCTAGATCCAGTGCAGCGCCTCCACCTCATCAGGGTCCCTTCGGTCACTCGGGGATGGTCCTGGCGAGGAACTCCTCTGTGGTGCCCCTCTCCGTGCAATAACTCCACACTTGCACGCGAGAGTGTTGTTAATCAGGGACATCTTTATTTGTACAGAGGGCCAGCTGCCCTCCACAATGGGTGTAATCAGCCCTCCATTGTTCAGCTGCTTCCCTCTGAAAGGTTCCTCCGTTTCTAATGGAGTTGCTTCCACCTCTCCCCTAAGGGAGATTCACCAGCTTCTCTGTCTGCCTTGTGCTGCCAGACTCACAGCTCTGCATCAGACTACTGCAACAATGTTGCAGACCTCCATGTGCCTCTTACTGAACAGAGGCAGCCAACAACAGGAACTGAACTAACTTTAGACAGTGCTGTGTCTTATATCACCTAGGAACAGGCACATCTCTGATGTCACTAACCGTGGATACACAGCATGTTGTCACTTCCTATGGCACATATGACACCTCACCAGGGTGTGAGGGCAAACCTCCATGATAACTACTGGCATTCCTGTATACTTACCAGGTTTACTGCCAGCATGAGAAAGAATATGTACACCAATTTTACACATGGCTACACAC
>NW_027454991.1:22500-27500 GCF_040206685.1 Ascaphus truei | reverse complement strand
CTTGTAGGAAAAAGGTGGCATGATGGGATGAAGTCACTAGATGTGTAGAGCAGTGAAGTGTGTGAATAGCATGTATGGAAAATTACCTGATGAACGCCTATTAGATAACCTTGTGTGTGTTGTCAGTATCCATAATGAAAAAATAGAATGTCACAGTCCAGAGATTAGTTGCACCAGTGCTGGGTAGCATAGTTACGTGAACATCTGTCAGGGGTCCTGCCTAGCACCCCCACTCCGACGCGTTTCATCCAGAGACTTAGTGACCACTCCAAGTCTAAGTCTCTGGACGAAACGCGTCGGAGTGGGGGTGCTAGGCAGGACCCCTGACAGATGTTCACGTAACTATGCTACCCAGCACTGGTGCAACTAATCTCTGGACTGTGACATTCTATTTTTTCATTATGGATACTGACAACACACACAAGGTTATCTAATAGGCGTTCATCAGGTAATTTTCCATACATGCTATTCACACACTTCACTGCTCTACACATCTAGTGACTTCATCCCATCATGCCACCTTTTTCCTACAAGTGATTAATTTGAGCTGTTGGTATTGGTTACATATTTGTATGCTCAAGCAGATTCATGATGGTTTAAGATTGTCATTTATATTTTGACTAGTCATTTCACTGGTGTGTAGTACGAATTATCTTTAGCCTTGTATAGGTGCCTGTGAACCCATTAACCTACTGTGATTTATACTGATCTATCCTAGTGTTTCTTGAGTCACTATCCTTCTCATGTCAAGGGTTGACAATTTGAGTCATTCCCTAGTTTTGCCCATTTGTGTCTATGGGTAGTACCCGTGACAAGGGTCCAAGCCTTTTTTAAGTGTTTTTAATCATGTACTGTTTACTAATCCTTTTTTGCATTGTGTCAAATAAATAAAATACTATATGTTAATTTGCATACCTGAGTGCTCCCATACGGGTTACTTTTTTCTCTTTTCACTCATACTATTTACAACCCGTGAGCACCGCCAATTCTTACTGATGTAAAGTTATTTTTTGGCTTATGGTGGCATTAATATTGTAAAAGTAGATGCGAGGTTTCTTTTCCCCACCTTCCCCCCTTTTTCCCCCCCGTTATTTGAACATATATATATATATATATATATATACACATATACAGTGTTCGACAAACCTATACATTTGCTCGCCCCGGGCGAGTGGATTTAACCCCCGGGCGAGTAAATATTGGCCCAAGCAGCACACGTTTGGTACTAGGTGGCGAGTAGATTTTTTGGTGATTTGTCAACCAGTGTGTGTGTGTGTGTATTTATATATTTATATATATATATATATATATATATATATATATATAAAGATAACAGCAGGCACTTCAAAGGCCTCCATCTTCCCCTCCCCCCTTTCCCTCTCCCCTTTTCCTCCACTCCCCCTTCCTGTTCCTTCCTTTCCTTTATGTCTGCTTTTTCAAACTCTTACAAGCAAATCTGCATTCACTATTCATTTCTCTTGGTAGCATGTTAGAGTGATATTAGTATATTTATTATTGATGCACTATTGATAGTGATTTTTAGTAATACTGTGCATCTGGAGTATATATTTTCACCTCTTCATGTGTTTTTAA
This sequence comes from Ascaphus truei, assembly GCF_040206685.1. Lineage (NCBI taxonomy): Eukaryota > Metazoa > Chordata > Amphibia > Anura > Ascaphidae > Ascaphus > Ascaphus truei. The sequence goes on along the minus strand of NW_027454991.1, from coordinate 25,907 downwards.
TACTGCACTTTCATTTTGGTTACAGGACCTGTTGCTGCTGGTGATGTGACGTCATCATGTTCAAACGGCTCAGTGCCCCTGCTCCCTATTGCAGTCTGCTTCTACCTACACTCCCATGGTTACAGACGCTTTAGTTGCGTCGCCATGGCAACGGGGGATGCCTTAGAATGACTGGTGTGCTCACTGGCTCCACCCGCAGGCGCACATGTGCGGTGTGTCTGGCATTGATAGCTAAGTGTAAACAGAGGAGTGGTGAGGCTGAGCTGCTGCACAGTGATGACAGGGCTCCCATGCGCCTACAGTACTCCCGTTTTTAATTACAATCAGCTGGTTCTTGATTATGCACACAGGTGGGTGATGGGTATATATGTTTTCCTTGGGCAGTGTTCTCCAGCACGCCCCTGAGGAAGGTCCTATACAGGACCGAAACGTTGGATTTATATGTGCCTGCTTTTTTTTTCAAATACACTTTTGCAATATACCTTGAGTGCTGTTTTTTGTCTCCTTGGTGGGACACCTGGTTTCATATACATATACACATATATATATATATATATATATATATATATATATATATATATATATATATATATATATAGTTCGACAAACCTATACATTTGCTCGCCCCGGGCGAGTGGATTTAACCCCCGGGCGAGTAAATATTGGCCCAAGCAGCACACGTTTGTACTAGGTGGCGAGTAGATTTTTTTGTGTGGCGAGTAGATTTTTTGGTGATTTGTCAACCACTGTGTGTGTGTGTGTGTGTGTGTGTGTGTGTATATATATATATACATGTGTTGCCTATATAATTAAGATATTCTTCTATATTCACATTGTATTGTTATAGCATATATATATATATTTATTGTATATGTTCTTTAGAGGCGCAGCTTTTTTCTTTGTTGTTTGTGTTACATTAACCCCCCAGCAGCAGCCTTTGTATAGGAACTCATTAATATACAAACATGATGCAATCAGCAAAAGAGAGACACTCCAGAAGGAGTGGATTAATCCCTTCATTAATTACAGAGGATATTATGGATACAGAAAATAAAATAGATATAAAAGGTAATTTTTTCACATTAGAAACTTTAATGAAGGAAGAAATGAGACACTGGTGGGACGCTTGTTCTTTACAAGATTATACAGACCGTAAGATCATCCCCAGAGGTCTAAGGGTAACTAAATCCCCCACATTTGAAACCAATCCAGAATTTACAAAGGAATGGAATGAGACACTAGATAGGTGCTCATTCTCACTAATGAGACTTTTAATAGATTTTAGAGACAAGAAAGTTAAAGAATTGGAGTTGGAGATTGAAAAAATTCAAGGAATACTCAAACCGTATCATGATACTGAGGAATTTAGGGAATATGACGAAAAGACTAGTAAGAGAGTCATCACCTTTGAGAAGGAAGTTATTGACAGGAAAGATACAAAATTAAATCGAGATAAGGAGGACTATGCCACAAACAAGGTTAGGGTCTGGAGGCGAACTCAAAATCCTAATTATAGGAAGGGTGGTAGATACAGGTCTGGCTCCAGGTCTGGTAGAGGTGGTTCCCATTCCTATAGGGATACATCCAATCATGCCCCTCCCAATCTTGATAATCAACAAGGGGTTCGAGGCCCATCCAGTGGTTCCTCGCATATACACACCAGTGGGAGATTCTCGGTCCTAGAGGTCGAGTCTCCCACAGGGGACACTGGGGCAAGCCTTGGTAACTCCCATGTGCGGGAAACAGACAATATAACAGCTGATAATAGCAAAGGGGCCAGGTCCAAAGAACCACACACTGCTCATAGATCGGCCCATTTTTTAGACGGGACCCCAAGGCAGGAGGGGAGGTCGAAAGGGAGAGATCCAGACAAACATTATCCCTTGTGGGACCGCGAGGCCCCGAACAGGCCATTGGGCCAGGGAAAAAGAGGAGCAGAGGAGTTAGGGCAGGCAGAGCTGTCCAGAGGAAGAAGGAAAACAGAGGAGGATTAGTTACACCGTTAGAGAGTAGCAACATTTTTAACCTCTCATCCACTGTATTGACTGAATGTGAAAGGTCCTTATTAGAGAGGGGCTTATCCTTTGCCCCAATACAGGTCCGAATCTGTTTCAATTGTTTATTGATTTAAACAGTTTTGTCAGAAAAATGACATTGAATAGACATTTTAAGATTCAGGAGAATAATATCAAAAGTACTGACCCAAAAATTGTCTTTAATACACAGGAAGAAATATGCATTGATGCACTCACTTCATTGCTGAGGGACTCGGATTCACCTTCGGGATCACAGGCATCTCTTGACAATTTTGAGCGGTCCACCTATCCGACCAGGTTTGTGGAGGGAGACTTAGATGAGGATTGCAGTATTAGGCATTCACCTTTTAAGCCCAAATCAGTCTTCTTCCCTTACCAGTCCAAGGGCGGTTTTGTGGAGACGTTCTATAGTCTGGTTTTGCGTGACTTTGAGTCCATGTGTGCTAAACCTACCAAATTTAATTCCAATTTAACCAAAGGTGAGCTGGGCGCATTGGGCGGGCTCAAGATCAACCATGATATTGTTATCAGACAGGCTGACAAGGGGGGGGGCATAGTCATTCAGGACTTATCTGCCTATCTCACTGAGGCACGCAGACTCCTGGATGACTCGGCCTCCTATACCTTGTTGGAATCCGATCCAGTGGACTCATACTAGTTGTTGCTGAAGGAGCTCCTTACTTCTGCACTAGGTGATGGTATTATTTCCAAAGCGGAATTTTAATTTTTATTTTGTTCACATCCACGCACTCCCATTTTTTATCACCTTCCTAAAGTGCACAAATCCTTGTCCAATCCCCCGGGTAGACCCATAGTATCGGGCGTGGAGTCGATGACATCGACCCTATCCCAATATGTTGACTATTTTCTCCACCCCTACGTCACTGCACTTAGGTCCCATGTTAGGGATACGCTCCATGTCATCGACTCCATTTCTGATATTAGGTGGAAATCCACCTATCTATGGGCAACATGTGATGTTTCATCATTATACACCTGCATTGAACATACCAAGGGTTTAGAGGCAATAAAATACTGGTTGGACAAGGATTCACTTTTTCCGGAAAAACACAGGTTATTTATTTTAGAAAGTATTCAATTCATCCTTACGCACAATTATTTTTTATTTGAAGAGGATTTTCACTTACAAATCTGTGGAACGGCCATGGGTACGAGATTCGCTCCCAGCTATGCCAACCTCTTTATGGGGCATTGGGAGGAGTCCCATGTGTGGCAGAACACCTTGCTTGGAGCGGGTCTCGTATACTATGGCCGTTTCATAGATGACATTATTATAATTTGGGATGGAGAGGAGTCGGAATTATTCGACATCCTGAGCTCTTTCAGCAGCAACTCATTTGGACTTAAATT
>NW_027454991.1:0-10000 GCF_040206685.1 Ascaphus truei | reverse complement strand
TAGAGTGCTATTATTTGGGGCTTCCTTCTCTTTTTCTCAAATCACATCATTTGGCCCTTGTAGCACCACTGACTTACTATTAAGTATTTATTGAAGTCGGTATTTAGTTACCTTTACTTGTCTTGTGGATGCGGGGTCCGCTCTTTCTCTTAGCATATATATATATATATACACATATATATATATACATACATATATACACATATATACATACATACATATATACACATACATACATACATACATACATACATACAACATACATACATACACACATACATATTAAGTAAAAAAAGGAGAAAAAGAAGGGTCAAAAAGGTGCATTCAAACAATCTGTATTGAAAAAATAGAAAAAATGTACTTTATTACTGTAGCAACGAGTAATAAAAAAAACACACAAGACAGACCCAAACATATACCACATAGTAAATTGCTGTGCGTAAACACTGTGATAAATTCTACACCAAATCACACAAAGGTCTGGCAAAACCCAAAACATAAAGGTTCAAATTTGGCATAGCAGAACCAGGGGAAAAGTAATTATTCCCCCAGAAATGCAAATGAGATCGGCTGATCTAAGAAAAAATTATTGAACAAACCAGACCACATGAAAAAATGGTTAGACCTCAAATACCTGCTAGTGAAGCAGCAGAATGAGAAATATCTACTTCAAATACTGCATCGAATGACATGAACATGACAGGCATGGTAAATAGGTGTAATAATGAGCATAGTAAAACACACAGCAAATATCCCTAACTGGCTGAGAGAAGAATCATATAATGTAAACAAAGCCACTCAGGTAAACATACAAATGACCCTACAATGTGCTGCAAACAGGATAAATAGACTGATGCCAGTGCTATGCTAAACATATGAAATGAACAGCAAAGGGAGGCAGTCCAAATGATGTACTGATACTGTAGTACTCATACTAATTCCCCAAATGGTGAGGTCATGCTGAGGAGAGAGAGAGAGAGAGAGAGAGAGAGAGAGAGAGAGAGATATACACACATACATACACACATACATACACATATATATATACAGTGGTTGACAAATCACCAAAAAATCTACTCGCCACCTAGTACCAAACGTGTGCTGCTTGGGCCAATATTTACTCGCCCGGGGGTTAAATCCACTCGCCCGGGGCAAGCAAATGTATAGGTTTGTCGAACACTGTATGTGTGTGTGTGTATATATATATATATATATATATAACAAAAAGCAGCAGCCAGCACTCCAAGCAACAAATGTAAAGTCAAGGTGCATGCTCCATAGAAATCAATATAGAAACCCTGTCTTCCCATAAGAAAAGGCACAAAAGCAGCAACACTCAGATAAAGCAAAAAGACATGTATTAGCAGTTACAAAACAGCACACTATAAACCCATATATACATACATATATTTATATATATATATAAATAATCAAAAAATAAATAGATGATACCGTTCTGTGGCTAACGAAATGCTTTTATTTGTGCGAGCTTTCGAGATACACTGATCTCTTCTTCCGGCGATGTTACAATGAATGAAGCAAGGATTACTTAAAAACAGTGTCTCTTGGAATGTTATCTGTGCTGGTCCTTCCCCCGGTGTGGATGAGATTTATGGCTGGAGGTGTCAAAGGGTAACTGAAAGCAAGTGAAGAAAGAGTGTGTATGTGTATCAGTGTGAATAAAAATGAATGGAGAGCCCACAGTATAAACAGAGCTCTACACAAGGTGTGTGTGGAGTGAGAGGGGATATAAATGGTGTGGGTGGGTGTGGAAATGTGAGAGTTTGTAGCACAACTAAAAGTGTGTGTGGATATATATATATACATACATATATATATATACTAGCTGAGAGACCCGGCGTTGCCCGGGATGTAAATGCGTAATAGGTAGTATTATTTATAAATTGTGGAACAATAGGTGAGTATTTGTTGTAAAGGTTGGATAATAATATTGAAAAGAAAGATGGAAGAAAATGTAATACGATGTTGTATAAAAATGGTTTATTGTAACCACACCACAGTACAATGTATATTTTGGTGCCATAAGTGATGTAAAAATGTGAGGCGTGTGTCCTGCTAGGGTGTGAGGCGGCGGGGTGGCGCGTGGGTTGTGAGTGCTGTCTGCGAGTGGGGGTCCTGCTAGGGTGTGAGGCGGCGGGTGGTGCGTGGGTTGTGAGTGCTGTCTGTGAGTGTGGGTCCTGCTAGGGTGTGAGGCGGCGGGTGGAGCGTGGGTTGTGAGTGCTGTCTGTGAGTGGGGGTCCTGCTAGGGTGTGAGGCGGCGGGTGGCGCGTGGGTTGTGAGTGCTGTCTGTGAGTGGGGGTCCTGCTAGGTTGTGAGGCGGTGGGTCAGTGATGTCGGTGCGTAGGGGCGGGAGGCAGCAGGTGTGTGTGGCGGCAGGTATGTGTCGAGTGTGGCGGGTGTCTGTTGAGTGCGTGCAGCGGCTGTGAGGCGGTGGGTGAAAGGCAGAGGCGGCCGGAGTAAGGGCGGGTGAAAGGCAGAGGCGGGGGTGGGGAGGTGGTAAAGGCGGGCAGGAAGGAGAAGGGCGGCGGGAAGGGGAGGAGGGGGTGGTGGAGGGGGGCAAGGGGTGGAGGAGGGGGGAAAGGGGTGGAGGAGGGGGGCAAGGGGTGGAGGAGGGGGGAAGGGTTAGAGGAGGAGGGGGGAAGGGTTAGAGGAGGAGGGGGGAAGGGTTAGAGGAGGGGGGGAAGGGTTAGAGGAGGGGGGGGGAAGGGTTAGAGGAGGGGGGGGGAAGGGTTAGAGGAGGGGGGGGAAGGGTTAAAGGATGGGGGGGGAAGGGTTAGAGGAGGGGGGGGAAGGGGTGGAAGTGTGGGAGGGGGTGGGAGGGGAAAGGGGTGGAGGGGAGGGGGGTGCAGGGGTGGAGGGGAGGGGAGGGTGGAGGGGAGCAGAGGGGGGGAAAGGGGAGCGGAGGGGGGGGAAAGGGGAGCGGAGGGGGGGGGAAAGGGGAGCGGAGGGGGGGGAAAGGGGAGCGGAGGGGGGGGGGAAAGGGGAGCGGAGGGGGGGGGGAAAGGGGAGCGGAGGGGGGGGGGAAAGGGGAGCGGAGGGGGGGGGGAAAGGGGAGCGGAGGGGGGGGTAAAGGGGAGCGGAGGGGGGGGTAAAGGGGAGCGGAGGGGGGGGTAAAGGGGAGCGGAGGGGGGGGTAAAGGGGAGCGGAGGGGGGGGAAAGGGGAGCGGAGAGGGGGGGGAAAGGGGAGCGGAGGGGGGGGGAAAGGGGAGCGTAGGGGGGGGAAAGGGGAGCGTAGGGGGGGGAAAGGGGAGCGTAGGGGGGGGAAAGGGGAGCGTAGGGGGGGAAAGGGGAGCGTAGGGGGGGGAAAGGGGAGCGGAGGGGGGGGGAAAGGGGAGCGGAGGGGGGGGGGAAAGGGGAGCGGAGGGGGGGGGAAAGGGGAGCGGAGGGGGGGGGGAAAGGGGAGCGGAGGGGGGGGAAAGGGGAGCGGAGGGGGGGAAAGGGGAGCGGAGGGGGGGGGAAAGGGGAGCGGAGGGGGGGGAAAGGGGAGCGGAGGGGGGGGGAAAGGGGAGCGGAGGGGGAGGGAAAGGGGAGAGGAGGGGGGGAAAGGGGAGCGGAGGGGGGGAAAGGGGAGCGGAGGGGGGGGAAAGGGGAGCGGAGGGGGGGGAAAGGGGAGCGGAGGGGGGGGAAAGGGGGAGCGGAGGGGGGGGAAAGGGGAGCGGAGGGGGGGGGTGGAAAGGGGAGCGGAGGGGGGGGGTGGAAAGGGGAGCGGAGGGGGGGGAAAGGGGAGCGGAGGGGGGGGAAAGGGGAGCGGAGGGGGGGGAAAGGGGAGCGGAGGGGGGGGAAAGGGGAGCGGAGGGGGGGGTGGAAAGGGGAGCGGAGGGGTGGGGGAAGGGGAGCGGAGGGGGGGGAAAGGGGAGCGGAGGGGGGGAAAGGGGAGCGGAGGGGGGGGGTGGAAAGGGGAGCGGAGGGGTGGGGGAAGGGGAGCGGAGGGGTGGGGGAAGGGGAGCAGAGGGGGGGGGGAAGGGGAGCGGAGGGGGGGGGGGAAGGGGAGCGGAGGGGGGGGGGAAGGGGAGCGGAGGGGGGGGGGAAGTGGGGGGGGGGAAGGGGAGCGGAGGGGGGGGGGAAGGGGAGCGGAGGGGGGGGGGGAAGGGGAGCGGAGGGGGGGGGGGAAGTGGGGGGGGGAAGGGGAGCGGAGGGGGGGGGAAGGGGAGCGGGGGGGAAGGGGAGCGGAGGGGGGGGGGAAGTGGGGGGGGGAAGTGGGGGGGGAAGTGGGGGGGGGAAGTGGGGGGGGAAGGGGAGCGGAGGGGGGGGGAAGGGGAGCGGGGGGGAAGGGGAGCGGGGGGGGAAGGGGAGCGGGGGGGGGGGGGGGGAAGGGGAGCGGGGGGGGGAAGGGGAGCGGGGGGGGGGAAGGGGAGCGGGGGGGGAAGGGGAGCGGGGGGGAAGGGGAGCGGGGGGGGGGGGGAAGGGGAGCGGGTGGGGAAGGGGAGCGGGTGGGGGGAAGGGGAGCGGGGGGGGGAAGGGGAGCGGGGGGGGGGAAGGGGAGCGGGGGGGGGAAGGGGAGCGGGGGGGGAAGGGGAGCGGGGGGGGGGGGGAAGGGGAGCGGGGGGGGGGAAGGGGAGCGGGGGGGGGAAGGGGAGCGGGGGGGGGGGGAAGGGGAGCGGGGGGGGGGGGAAGGGGAGCGGGGGGGGGGGAAGGGGAGCGGGGGGGGGGAAGGGGAGCGGGGGGAAGGGGAGCGGGGGGGGAAGGGGAGCGGGGGGGGGAAGGGGAGCGGGGGGGAAGGGGAGGGGGGGGGAAGGGGAGGGGGGGGGGAAGGGGAGCGGGGGGGGGGAAGGGGAGCGGGGGGGGGGAAGGGGAGCGGGGGGGGGAAGGGGAGCGGGGGGGGAAGGGGAGCGGGGGGGGGAAGGGGAGCGGGGGGGGGAAGGGGAGCGGGGGGGGAAGGGGAGCGGGGGGGAAGGGGAGGGGGGGGAAGGGGAGGGGGGGGAAGGGGAGCGGGGGGGGAAGGGGAGCGGGGGAAGGGGAGCAGGGGGGGGGGAAGGGGAGCAGGGGGGGGGGAAGGGGAGCAGGGGGGGAGAAGGGGAGCGGGGGGAAAGGGGAGAAGTGGTGGGAAGGGGGAGGAGGGGGGAGGTGGTGGGAAGGGGGCAAAGGGGGGAGGTGGTGGGAAGGGGGAGAAGGGGGGAAAGGGGAGCGGAGGGGGGGGGAAAGGGGAGCGGAGGGGGGGGAAAGGGGAGCGGAGGGGGGGGGAAAGGGGAGCGGAGGGGGGGGGAAAGGGGAGCGGAGGGGGGGGGAAAGGGGAGCGGAGGGGGGGGGGAAAGGGGAGCGGAGGGGGGGGGGAAAGGGGAGCGGAGGGGGGGGGGAAAGGGGAGCGGAGGGGGGGGTGGTGGAAAGGGGAGCGGAGGGGTGGGGGAAGGGGAGCGGAGGGGTGGGGGAAGGGGAGCGGAGGGGTGGGGGAAGGGGAGCGGAGGGGTGGGGGAAGGGGAGCGGAGGGGTGGGGGAAGGGGAGCGGAGGGGGGGGGAAGGGGAGCGGAGGGGGGGGGGAAGGGGAGCAGGGGGGGGAAGGGGAGCGGGGGGGGGGGGAAGGGGAGCGGGGGGGGAAGGGGAGCGGGGGGGGGGAAGGGGAGCGGGGGGGAAGGGGAGGGGGTGGAAGGGAAGGGGAGGGGGAAGGGGAGGGGGGGGGAAGGGGAGCGGGGGGGGGAAGGGGAGCGGGGGGGGGAAGGGGAGCGGGGGGGGGAAGGGGAGCGGGGGGGGGAAGGGGAGCGGGGGGGGGGAAGGGGAGCGGGGGGGGGAAGGGGAGCGGGGGGGGAAGGGGAGCGGGGGGGGGAAGGGGAGCGGGGGGGAAGGGGAGGGGGGGGAAGGGGAGGGGGGGAAGGGGGAGGCGGGGGAAGGGGAGGGGGGGAAGGGGAGCAGGGGGGGGGAAGGGGAGCAGGGGGGGGGGAAGGGGAGCGGGGGGGGGGGAAGGGGAGAAGTGGTGGGAAGGGGGAGGTGGTGGGAAGGGGGAGGAGGGGGGAGGTGGTGTGGGAAGGGGGCAAAGGGGGGAGGTGGTGGGAAGGGGGAGAAGGGGGGATGTGGTGGGAAGGGGGAGGAGGGGGGATGTGGTGGGAAGGGGGAGGAGGGGGGATGTGGTGGGAAGGGGGAGGAGGGGGGATGTGGTGGGAAGGGGCAGGTGGTGGGATGTGGTGGGAAGGGGGAGGTGGTGGGAAGGGGGGAGAAGGGGGGAGGTGGTGGGAAGGAGGAGAAGGGGGGAGGTGGTGGGAAGGGGGAGAAGGGGGGAGGTGGTGGGAATGGGGAGGAGGGGGAAGGTGGTGGGAAGGGGGAGGAGGGGGGATGTGGTGGGGAGGAGGGGTGAGGTGGTGGGAAGGGGGAGGAGGGGTGAGGTGGTGGGAAGGGGGAGGAGGGGTGAGGTGGTGGGAAGGGGGGGGAACGGGGAGGTGGTGGGAAGGGGGGGAAGGGGGAGGTGGTGGGAAGGGGGGGAGGTGGTGGGAAGGGGGGGGAGGTGGTGGGAAGGGGGGGGAGGTGTCAAGGGGGAGGAGGTGGGAAGGGGGAGGAGGTGGGAAGGGGGAGGAAGGGGGAGGCGGTGGGAAGGGGAGGCGGTGGGAAGGGGGAGGGGAGGCAGTGGGAAGGGGGAGGGGAGGCAGTGGGAAGGGGGAGGGGAGGCGGTGGGAAGGGGGAGGGGAGGCGGTGGGAAGGGGGGGGGAGGCGGTGGGAAGGGGGGGGGAGGCGGTGGGAAGGGGGGGGAGGCGGTGGGAAGGGGGGGGGAGGCGGTGGGGAGGGGAGGCGGTGGGAAAGGGGGGGAGGCGGTGGGAAGGGGGGGGGGAGGCGGTGGGAAGGGGGGGGGAGGCGGTGGGAAGGGGGGGGGGAGGCGGTGGGAAGGGGGTAGGAAGGGAGGGGAGGCGGTGGGAAGGGGAGGGAGGCGGTGGGAAGGGGGGGGAGGCGGTGGGAAGGGGGGGGGAGGCGGTGGGAAGGGGGGGGGAGGCGGTGGGAAGGGGGGGGAAAGTTGGGAGGGAAGGCGGTGGGAAGGGAGGCGGTGGGAAGGGAGGCGGTGGGAAGGGGGGGGCGGTGGGAAGGGGGGGGCGGTGGGAAGGGGGGGCGGTGGGAAGGGGGGGCGGTGGGAAGGGGGGAGGGGAGGCGGTGGGAAGGGGGAGGGGAGGCGGTGGGAAGGGGGAGGGGAGGCGGTGGGAAGGGGGGAGGGGGAGGCGGTGGGAAGGGGGGAGGGGAGGCGGTGGGAAGGGGGGAGGGGAGGCGGTGGGAAGGGGGGCAGTGGACAGGAAGGGGGGGCAGTGGACAGGAAGGGGGGGCAGTGGACAGGAGGGGGGGCAGTGGACAGGAGGGGGGGCAGTGGACAGGAGGGGGGGGCAGTGGACAGGAGGGGGGGGCAGTGGACAGGAGGGGGGGCACAGTGGACAGGAGGGGGGGGCGCAGTGGACAGGAGGGGGGGGGGGCAGTGGACAGGAGGGGGGGGGCAGTGGACAGGAGGGGGGGGGGCAGTGGACAGGAGGGGGGGGGGCAGTGGACAGGAGGGGGGGGGCAGTGGACAGGAGGGGGGGGGGCAGTGGACAGGAGGGGGGGGGCAGTGGACAGGAGGGGGGGGGGCAGTGGACAGGAGGGGGGGGGCAGTGGACAGGAGGGGGGGGCCAGTGGACAGGAGGGGGGGCCAGTGGAAAGGAGGGGGGGGGGCAGTGGACAGGAGGGGTGGGGCAGTGGACAGGAGGGGTGGGGCTGTGGACAGGAGGGTGGGGCAGTGGACAGGAGGGGTGGGGCAGTGGACAGGAGGGTGGGGCAGTGGACAGGAGGGGGGGGCAGTGGACAGGAGGGGGGGGCAGTGGACAGGAGGGGGGGGCAGTGGACAGGAGGGGGGGGGCAGTGGACAGGAGGGGGGGGCAGTGGACAGGAGGGGGGGCAGTGGACAGGAGGGGGGGCAGTGGACAGGAGGGGGGGCAGTGGACAGGAGGGGGGGCAGTGTCACACACACACACACACACACACACACACACACACACGCGTCTCAGTCCCGTGATGCGCCCTTTCTCAGTTCTGTGCGGCGGCCGCAGGTGGGGGGGAGGTGGGGGAGCAACACACGCGACACACGCGACACCTACCTGTACTTCCGGCCGCCGCCATCTTCTCACTCGGCGCCGCGAGGGAGGAAGGGGGTCCGCCATCTTACGCGCCGCGTGGCAGCCTGTTCCCACGCCGGGGAGGGAGGGTGAGGGTGGAGCGGGAGGGAGGTGAGTGGAGCGGGAGGGAGGTGAGTGGAGCGGGAGGGAGGTGAGTGGAGCGGGAGGGAATGGAGCGGGAGAGAATGGAGCGGGAGGGAATGGAGCGGGAGGGAGGTGAGTGGTGCGAGAGGGAATGGAGCGGGAGGGAGGTGAGTGGAGCGGGAGGGAATGGAGCGCGAGGGAGGAAGGGGGTCCGCCATCTTACGCGCCGCGTGGCAGCCTGTTCCCCCGCCGGGGAGGGAGGTGAGTGTAGCGGGAAGGGAGTGGTGTGTAGCGGGAGGGAGTGGTGTGTAGCGGAGGGAGTGGTGTGTAGCGGGAGGGAGTGGTGTGTAGCGGGAGGGAGTGGTGTGTAGCGGGAGGGAGTGGAGCGGGAGGGAATGGAGCGCTAGGGAGGAAGGGGGTCCGCTATCTTAGGCGCCGCGTGGCAGCCTGCCTGTTCCCCCGCCGGGGAGGGGAATGGAGCGGGAGGGAGTGGTGTGTAGCGGGAGGGAGTGGTGTGTAGCGGGAGCTACACTGTGTGAGGTAGCGGGATAGGGGGAGGGACATTGGTGGCATGGTGTAGCGGGGTAGGGGGCCTCGCGGTCTGGTTGCGGTAGGGAGATGTGTGAGGTGCAGGAGATGTGAGGCGTGCTGTGCGGTTCGCGGGAGCTACACTGTGTGAGATAGGGGGAGGGACATTGGTGGCATGGTGTAGCGGGGTAGGGGGCCTCGCGGTCTGGTTGCGGTAGGGAGCTGTGTGAGGTGCAGGAGATGAGGCGTGCTGTGCGGTTCACGGGAGCTACACTGTGTGAGGTAGCGGGATAGGGGGAGGGACATCGTTGCCATGGTGTGAGAGTGGAGGCCGCGGCCTCGCGGTCCGGTTGCGGGAGGGAGATGTGTGGCGTGGAGGGGAGGGGGGGTTTGAAGAGGCAGTCTGCAGTGTTTGGTGTTGTATGAATGTGTGTGTGTGTGCTGTGTTTGTGCGTTGTGTGTAGATTCTGTACCTGATTCGGCAGTCTGTGGTAGCAGACGTGAAGGTTTTGATAGCTGTGAAGCGTGGCCCAGAGCAGGTTGAGGATTAGAGGATTAGGTGTTGCAAAAGCAAAGCGTTCCCAAAACTCAGTGAGGGGTGGGACAGTGTGGAAGTATTAGGGCATTGGTGTTGGACGCAGGCCAATGAGAGGTGTGCGGGGGCGGGCATTGGACGCAGGCCAATGAGAGTCAGTGAGGGGTGGGACGCAGGCCATTGAGAGGTGTGCGGGGGCGGGCATTGGACGCAGGCCAATGAGAGTCAGTGAGGGGTGGGACAGTGTGGCATTGGTGTTGGACGTAGGCCAATGAGAGGTGTGCGGGGGCGGGCATGGCCTGAGCCGGAGTGACAGGCCCAAGGTCCAATGCGATTGACCCTTGGGACGCAGACATACAGTGATTTCACAAATATATAGTAGATATAAAAACGTCCCTGAGGAAGGTCACGCTTGGTTGACCGAAACGTTGGAGGTGGTGCCATGTTACACTGAATACAGCTTTATTGGACCTACTGGACTGTGTGCTGTCTCGTTTTTTCCGGACTCCAATCTGGTAAAATCTACTATATATATATATATATATAAATGGAAAACTACAATAAGCGCAATCACAATTAGACAAATAATGATATTTAACACATATATAGGAGGGTATACTACCTCACAATCTAGCTTTCCCTGATTAAGTCTGCAGCCAAAAGGTCTACCGCTCCACGGGCTGGTATAAAGGAAAATCCAAACAAGAATGACCTAGGCGCAAGTAAAAACAAGAAGAAGACAAACATAGGGTAATACGTTCAAACAATTGGTCTATTCGAT
>NW_027454989.1:0-50048 GCF_040206685.1 Ascaphus truei | reverse complement strand
CCGCGAGGGAGGAAGGGGGTCCGCCATCTTACGCGCCGCGTGGCAGCTGCGGGAAGCGAGGTGATTTGGAGCGGGGAGAGGTGATTTGAGCGGGGAGAGGTGATTTGGAGCGGGAGAGGTGATTTGGAGCGGGGAGAGGTGATGCCGCTGAGGAGGGGAAGAGCTTCCAATTACCTGCAACTTCATGCAGAGAAATAGCAACGCTTGTTTTTAACGTGTTAAGCGCCTAATGGGAATTCAACTGCTGAGAGGTTAAGGGAGTTACTCACCAAACTCAGCGACGTTTCTGTGTCTCTGTGATAACTCCCCTAGGACATGCCTGAAAACCAGAGGTAACTCAATGTATTTTTGATAAATAGAAATATGACCTTCTGGGGAGGGGTACATAATGGGTACTGGGCCTGGTGAGGTGGGTATAATGGGTACTGGGCCTGGTGAGGTGGGTATAACAGGTACTGGGCCTGGGGAGGGGTGTATAACAGGGTACTGGGCCTTGGGAGGGGTGTATAACAGGGTACTGGGCCTGGGGAGGGGTGTATAACAGGGTACTGGGCCTGGGGAGGGGCGTATAACAGGGTACTGGGCCTTGGGAGGGGTGTATAACAGGGTACTGGGCCTTGGGAGGGTTGTATAACTGGGTACTGGGCCTGGGGAGGTGGGTATAACGGGTATTTGCCCTGTGGAGGGCGGTATAACGTGGTATTGCGGAGGGGGTATAAGTGGCACAGGAGCTCTTGCGATACAGAGTATCACTGTCCCTGGTTACAAACACTTCATGTCTCCTGCAGGTCAGGACACGCACAAAGGTGGTGCCCTTTGTGCCACCAGACGACGAGGCGGGCTACGAGGCGGACGACGAGGCATACGAAAAAGCGGGCGTCAGTGGAACAATGAGGTGGGCTACAAGGCGGCCGAGGAGGCAGACGTGGTGTACGATGACCAAGGAGCATACGACAGTGTGGCCGGATCTGCTGCTTCACCTTTTTTAGGCGGAGGAGAAGACCCCAGGAGCAGGTAGGAGAATACGAGAGGTGCGGACAGATCTGCTGCTTCACCTTTTTTAGGCGGAGAAGAAGCCGGGAGCAGGTAGCAGAGGAGCCGGGGCGTAGATACAGGGGTATTCTAGGGGCCCTGAGAAGTTGGTTTGACGCAGGAGAGGCAGATAAGATCAGGAAGGCTGCGGGAGGGGCAGGTACTAGAGGGAGATAGGGATATTGGGCGTGAGAGGGTGAGAGAGAACAAGGAGCAGGCCGGAGCACGGGTTTCATGCGCCCGAGGCGAAACTTAAAATTTGTGCCCCAGTTGTATAAAAAATAACAAGATAAATAAAATAATAAAATAAACAGTGGCGTAGCTATCGGGACTGCAGGGGGTGCGACCGCACCCCAGCGCGACGCAAAATAAAAACAAAAGGGCGCCAAAATACTGGATAAAAAAAAAGAATAATAATTTTAAAAAAAAGATAAATAAATTAGAAATAATAAGAAAAAAAATAATAATGATTATTAATGCGCCCCTAGGACCTTTGCGCGCTAGGCGACCGCCTAATGGCCGGCCGGCCCTGCGAGGTATGCGGGAGGAAAAGGGGTGAATGGGATAGATATGCAGGGGGATGGGGGAGCAGGTGAGTTATACACAGGGGCACAAGGGCCCCATCACCCACATCTCTATATACTGAGTGTGCCCCTGTGTATAACAACGCTGATCTGTGCTGCTCCATCTGATCTCACTGCGCAGTGATCCAGGGACCCTCCGATCGCCATTTAATGGGGTCAGGAAGGAATTTTTTTTCCCCCATTGCACAGCAGGGTTATGTTTCGCCTTCCTCTGGATCACAGCAACAAATTGCCCTTTGTGCATGAATTATCAGTGAGATCTTTATACACCCTGCATTGGTCTTCACTCCTTTGCTGCCGGAGGGGCCTGCAGTGCATTGCTCTGCGTGTTACTATATTGCTCTGCAATGTGCTGCAGGCCCCTACCAGCAAAGAGATTCATTATTTCAATAAAATACTCTCTTTAATCCAACCTATGTGTAGTGTCTTTTCTATCCGTTGTATCTATTGCTAACAGCTCAGTGATTCTTTGGCGCCGGAGGTGGGGAGCGACACCTACCTGTACTTCCGGGCGCCGCCACCGTCTGACTCGGCGCCGCGAGGGAGGAAGGGGGTCCGCCATCTTACGCGCCGCGTGGCAGCTGCGGGAAGCGAGGTGATTTGGAGCGGGGAGAGGTGATTTGGAGCGGGGAGAGGTGATTTGGAGCGGGGAGAGGTGATTTGGAGCGGGGAGAGGTGATTTGGAGCGGGGAGAGGTGATGCCGCTGAGGAGGGGGAAGAGGTGATGCCGCTGGGGAGGGGGAAGAGGTGATGCCGCTGGGGAGGGGAAGAGGTGATGCCGCTGGGGAGGGGGAAGAGGTGATGCCGCTGGGGAGGGGGAAGAGGTGATGCCGCTGGGGAGGGGGAAGAGGTGATGCCGCTGGGGAGGGGGAAGAGGTGATGCCGCTGGGGAGGGGGAAGAGGTGATGCCGCTGGGGAGGGGGAAGAGGTGATGCCGCTGGGGAGGGGGAAGAGGTGATGCCGCTGGGGAGGGGGAAGAGGTGATGCCGCTGGGGAAGGGGAAGAGGTGATGCCGCTGGGGAGGGGGAAGAGGTGATGCCGCTGGGGAGGGGGAAGAGGTGATGCCGCTGGTGAGGGGGAAGAGGTGATGCCTCTGGGGAGGGGGAAGAGGTGATGCCGCTGGGGAGGGGGAAGAGGTGATGCCGCTGGGGAGGGGGGAAAAGGTGATTTGGAGAGGGGAGAGAGAGGTGTGTGTGTGTGTGTGTGTGTGTGTGTGTGTGTGTGTGTGTGTGTGTGTGTGTGTGTGTGTGTGTGTGTGTGTGTGTTAGTTATTTTTTTGGCCCGTCACTCCGCCTCAGGCCAATGAGAGGTGTGGGGGGCGGGCCAAGGGGGTGGTGTGAGTGTGTGAGGCCAATGAGAGGTGTGCGGGGGCGGGCGGGCCAAGGGACCAATGAGATTCCGCTAGGGACACCGGACATCCAGCAGGCAGGCATGCATGCAGGCAGGCAGGCAAACATACAGTGCTTTCACTAATATAGTATAAGATTAGTGAAAGCACTGTATGTTTGCCTGCCTGGATGTCCGGTGTCCCTAGGGGAAATCTCATTGGTCCCTTGGGTCGCCCGCCCCCGCACACCTCTCATTGGCCTGAGGCGGAGTGACGGCCCACACACACACACACACACAACACAGCAGCTCTATACACACACACACACACACACACACACAACACAGCAGCTCTATACACACACACACACACAACACAGCAGCTCTATACACACACACACACACACACACACACAACACAGCAGCTCTATACACACACACACACACACAACACAGCAGCTCTATACACACACACACAACACAGCAGCTCTATACACACACACACACACACAACACAGCAGCTCTATACACACACACACACACAACACAGCAGCTCTATACACACACACACACAACACAGCAGCTCTATACACACACACACACACACACACACAACACAGCAGCTCTATACACACACACACACACACAACACAGCAGCTCTATACACACACACACACACAACACAGCAGCTCTATACACACACACACACAACACAGCAGCTCTATACACACACACACACACACACACACACACACACACAACACAGCAGCTCTATACACACACACACACACAACACAGCAGCTCTATACACACACACACACAACACAGCAGCTCTATACACACACACACAACACAGCAGCTCTATACACACACACACACACACAACACAGCAGCTCTATACACACACACACACAACACAGCAGCTCTATACACACACACACAACACAGCAGCTCTATACACACACACACACACACACACACACGCACAACACAGCAGCTCTATACACACACACACACCCTCTGTCCGCCCCCCTCCCCCCCCCCCTCACGTCACGTGCGCCATCCTGCACTGGCTCCGGACGGGAAGCGCGGCCCTCCTACCCCAGCCGCTCCCTTACCTCCCCGGCGCTACCACCCGCTCAGGTAAGTCACTGTGCGTCCCGCCTCAGCCTCAGGCCCACTGCGCGTCCCGCCTCAGCCTCAGGCCCACTGCGCGTCCCGCCTCAGCCTCAGGCCCACTGCGCGTCCCGCCTCAGCCTCAGGCCCACTGCATGTCCCGCCTCAGCCTCAGGCCCACTGCGCGTCCCGCCTCAGCCTCAGGCCCACACAGGGCGCTTCCTACCGCCGCTCAGCCTCAGCCAGACGCCACATCGAGCGGGCGCCGGGGGGGGGGGGCGGAGCGTGAGTCTTAGGCCCACACAGGGCGCTTCCTGCAGCCGCCTGCACGCCTCACTCAGCAGGACGGCACATCGGGGGACCAAGCGGCCGCCGGGGGGGGGGAGCGCGAGTCACAGGGAACGGGGGGGGGGGGGGAGTCACGGGGAACGGGGGGGGGGGAAATGCCCAAACATAAATTATGACAATACATATGCCCACCGCTCTCCACCCCCCCCCACTCCCCTTTCCCCCCCCCCCACTCCCCTTCCCCCCCCCCGCTCCCCTTTCTCCCCCCCGCTCCCCTTTCTCCCCCCTCCGCTCCCCTTTCTCCCCCCCCCCCCACTCCCCTTCCCCCCCCCGCTCCCCTTTCTCCCCCCCGCTCCCTTTCTCCCCCCCCGCTCCCCTTTCTCCCCCCCCGCTCCCCTTTCTCCCCCCCCCCCCGCTCCCCTTTCTCCCCGCTCCCCTTTCTCCCCCCCCCGCTCCCCTTTCTCCCCCCCCGCTCCCCTTTCTCCCCCCCGCTCCCCTTTCTCCCCCCCGCTCCCCTTTCTCCCCCCCCCCGCTCCCCTTTCTCCCCCCCCCCGCTCTCCCTTTCTCCCCCCCCCGCTCCCCTTTCTCCCCCCCCCCCCGCTCCCCTTTCTCCCCCCCCCCCGCTCCCCTTTCTCCCCCCCCCCGCTCCCCTTTCTCCCCCCCCCCCCGCTCCCCTTTCTCCCCCCCCCCGCTCCCCTTTCTCCCCCCCCCCCCGCTCCCCTTTCTCCCCCCCGCTCCCCTTTCTCCCCCCCCGCTCCCCTTTCTCCCCCCCGCTCCCCTTTCTCCCCCCCCGCTCCCCTTTCTCCCCCCCCCCGCTCCCCTTTCTCCCCCCCCCCCGCTCCCCTTTCTCCCCCCCCCCGCTCCCCTTTCTCCCCCCCCCGCTCCCCTTTCTCCCCCCCCGCTCCCCTTTCTCCCCCCCCCGCTCCCCTTTCTCCCCCCCCGCTCCCCTTTCTCCCCCCCCCGCTCCCCTTTCTCCCCCCCCCCCGAAACCTTTACAACAAATACTCACCTATTGTTCCACGAGTTATAAATAATACTACCTATTACGCATTTACATCCCGGGCAACGCCGGGTCTCTCAGCTAGTGTGTGTATAAAACAGACAATATATATACATATAGTATGATATATATATATAAACATACTATATGTGTATGTATGTATATGTGTATATATATATATATATATTGCACGCGCACACACACATATAACGTTTTATCCAACTTTTTCATTTATCATTTGTAGAGAAAATGAACAATGTCGCCAAAAGCGCTATTTTTCAAAATGTAGCATCTCTACTAATTAGTGTAAAATGATACTTCATATAAAGCAGGTTATGGGACCCAGTATAAAATGACCTTCATGTCTCTTATCACATCCCAGTATATGGATATCTTCTATTATCACAAGCTGCTAACATGTGACAGGGCTCAGGGTCTGAGCCCAGAATGTGACATATTGAACATTCTCATTCTAAATTTCAAAAAATATTGTGTTGATTTCTGACCTGACTGCCGTGGTTACAGCTCAACCACTCTGTTCTACTGCATGTCACCACTTTCTGCCACAACCAGCTGACGGTGGATCTGCAAGGAGTTCAACGCTCATTGGCATCACATCTGTGGCTTGGTTAACGTATCATTTCTCCAGCTTTTTATTGTATTGTTTTTAAATAGATTATATTTATTTAGTTGAATAGATTATATTTCTTAGTACAATAGATTCTATTTATTAGTTTAATAGATATTTATTTAGTTTGATACATTATATTTCTTAGTTTAATAGATCATATTTGTTAGTTAAATAGATTATATTAACTAGTATTTAAGTCTCCCCCTCAGAGCCCCATTAGATAAATATTTTAGGACCCTTGTGCATATTTCACATCTTTTCGGAGTCGCTTATTTTTTAGACCCTCGGAGCCGAAACCTAAAGGGGTCAGCTAAGAAAGTTCGGATCAAGAGGAGCCACACAGCTTAAAGACAGAACATTTCCAAGGGAGACGTGGCGTCACATGATGTGGCATTGCCATAGCAACGTGATATCACATGACGTCGTTACATCAGAACGTCGGAGACAAGGTGGGGAGGGGGGAGGGGGGAGCAGGGAAAAAGGTTGCGCAACCCTGTCTTAAAGCATTGTCTTGCATACAGATCAGAGGCCAAGAATGGATATGGATATCCGATGTGAAGCCGGAAATAAGACAGAAAAGACCGTTTCGGGAGAAGAAGGTGAGTGATGAAATAGCCGTCACTGTGTAACTCTTCCAATTACCTGCAACTTCATGCAGAGAAATAGCAACGCTTGTTTTTAACGTGTTAAGCGCCTAATGGGGAATTCAACTGCTGAGAGGTTAAGGGAGTTACTCACCAAACTCAGCGACGTTTCTGTGTCTCTGTGATAACTCCCCTAGGACATGCCTGAAAACCAGAGGTAACTCAATGTATTTTTGATAAATAGAAATATGACCTTCTGGGGAGGGGTACATAATGGGTACTGGGCCTGGTGAGGTGGGTATAATGGGTACTGGGCCTGGTGAGGTGGGTATAACAGGTACTGGGCCTGGGGAGGGGTGTATAACAGGGTACTGGGCCTTGGGAGGGGTGTATAACAGGGTACTGGGCCTGGGGAGGGGTGTATAACAGGGTACTGGGCCTGGGGAGGGGCGTATAACAGGGTACTGGGCCTTGGGAGGGGTGTATAACAGGGTACTGGGCCTTGGGAGGGTTGTATAACTGGGTACTGGGCCTGGGGAGGTGGGTATAACGGGTATTTGCCCTGTGGAGGGCGGTATAACGTGGTATTGCGGAGGGGGTATAAGTGGCACAGGAGCTCTTGCGATACAGAGTATCACTGTCCCTGGTTACAAACACTTCATGTCTCCTGCAGGTCAGGACACGCACAAAGGTGGTGCCCTTTGTGCCACCAGACGACGAGGCGGGCTACGAGGCGGACGACGAGGCATACGAAAAAGCGGGCGTCAAGTGGAACAATGAGGTGGGCTACAAGGCGGCCGAGGAGGCAGACGTGGTGTACGATGACCAAGGAGCATACGACAGGTGTGGCCGGATCTGCTGCTTCACCTTTTTTAGGCGGAGGAGAAGACCCCAGGAGCAGGTAGGAGAATACGAGAGGTGCGGACAGATCTGCTGCTTCACCTTTTTTAGGCGGAGAAGAAGCCGGGAGCAGGTAGCAGAGGAGCCGGGGCGTAGATACAGGGGTATTCTAGGGGCCCTGAGAAGTTGGTTTGACCGCAGGAGAGGCAGATAAGATCAGGAAGGCTGCGGGAGGGGCAGGTACTAGAGGGAGATAGGGATATTGGGCGTGAGAGGGTGAGAGAGAACAAGGAGCAGGGCCGGAGCACGGGTTTCATGCGCCCGAGGCGAAACTTAAAATTTGTGCCCCAGTTGTATAAAAAATAACAAGATAAATAAAATAATAAAATAAACAGTGGCGTAGCTATCGGGACTGCAGGGGGTGCGACCGCACCCCAGCGCGACGCAAAATAAAAACAAAAGGGCGCCAAAATACTGGATAAAAAAAAAGAATAATAATTTTAAAAAAAAGATAAATAAATTAGAAATAATAAGAAAAAAAATAATAATGATTATTAATGCGCCCCTAGGACCTTTGCGCGCTAGGCGACCGCCTAATGGCCGGCCGGCCCTGCGAGGTATGCGGGAGGAAAAGGGGTGAATGGGATAGATATGCAGGGGGATGGGGGAGCAGGTGAGTTATACACAGGGGCACAAGGGCCCCATCACCCACATCTCTATATACTGAGTGTGCCCCTGTGTATAACAACGCTGATCTGTGCTGCTCCATCTGATCTCACTGCGCAGTGATCCAGGGACCCTCCGATCGCCATTTAATGGGGTCAGGAAGGAATTTTTTTCCCCCATTGCACAGCAGGGGTTATGTTTCGCCTTCCTCTGGATCACAGCAACAAATTGCCCTTTGTGCATGAATTATCAGTGAGATCTTTATACACCCTGCATTGGTCTTCACTCCTTTGCTGCCGGAGGGGCCTGCAGTGCATTGCTCTGCGTGTTACTATATTGCTCTGCAATGTGCTGCAGGCCCCTACCAGCAAAGAGATTCATTATTTCAATAAAATACTCTCTTTAATCCAACCTATGTGTAGTGTCTTTTCTATCCGTTGTATCTATTGCTAACAGCTCAGTGATTCTTCCCCAGGTCATTGCACTAGTGTCACGCTGCCAAGCCGGGTGTGAGGGAGATTTATAGGGTCACATATACACTTCTGCCAAAACACGAGTGCAAACAGGAAGCCCCTCTGATCTCATATCTTTTATTACACAAAACGGTATCTAAAAAGGTAAAAAGAACATACATGGGATTCTGCTACAAATATCTCTCTAATTACAAACCAATTAGCAAATCATTCAGATTAGAGTCGAGCGAAAAGAAAGGGTTAAGTATCTCATGTACATTATATGCAGTGTAGGCTGTTCTGCGCATTACATGCAGGGGACAACGTTTAGGGGATATAAGTAATGCTGATCTCAGAGCTGACCGGCTGACCTGCTCTTCTGGCTGACCGGAGGACCTGCTCTTCTGGCTGACCGGCTTCCCTTCTTCCAGCTAACTGACCTGAATTGTGGCCCCTGTATCTCCCAATTAAACGTTTTATTGGCATATTCTTGTTTGACTCGTTCTATACAGACATTTTCTATATATTCATTGTGGGATTTGATAACATCTGTAAGATCTCTCAGAATATCACATTCTGTACGTTTGTGCTGAATATTTTTCCATTCTCAATTTACTTAATATTAGTTTTTGGCTTCAATTATTTATATCGAGCCCAAAATACCTTTATACAGGATGCTGTTCCCTTTATCCCACAAATGCTGCTTCATTAAAGCCCGTGGGTGGCACTTAATGCATTCTCAGACTTTTAGGCAACATCCCTAATTTCCAAACGTGGGATAAAATCTGTGCATATTTAAATGGTTAATTTTTCCATTGTGACAAAATATCAATTTTCTCACTCAGACTACTAAATCCCTCCCCAAAAATATCCGTTTCACATAAAAGTGTGTGCGCGTCTCCTTCCGCCTAACTGGCACGTCGTCCTTACGGGCGCCACTCCTTGCAACTCCACGCTGCCCTCCAGTGGTAAAAGAAATAAGATACATTTACTGTACTCGTCTGGCAGCTGCTCCCGTATAAGGTGGGTAACTCTGTATTAGGGGTCTTGGTAGAGTATATTTTATACTTATGTCGGATAGATGAGAAAATAATATTCCTAACAGGTTATTGTGAGAGGCCTTGGATCTGATCCTATATGCACGCAGCCCTCGCCTCTCTGACCTTGAACACATACTTCAATCTGATTTTTTGAGACTTGAAACTGGATTTCCCAAAACAAACTGATTTTAAACACTGACAAGACTGTAACAATGGTATTTGGGACCAGAGCTAAATTGCTAAAGCTGCCAATGACAGAGCTTCAGATAAAAACCAGCTCTAATACCATCCTAGCCCCTGTTACTTGTTTGAAATATCTGGGCATATAGTTCAACTCCCATTTAACATTTGGGATGCACATTGATACCCTGACATCCAAATCCTATGCCAAACTAGGTGTACTTTACAGGAACAAATCCTCCCTAAGGCCCTCATGCAGTAAGCAGCGATAAGCCACTTATCACCAGTTTATAGCCAAAAAAGCCCAGAGAAGCTGGCGATTAGAGCAAAAATAACCGGGTTTTTTTTGCCGGAAAATAAATAAATAAATAAAATCGGCAGACGCGCGGTGATAAGCCACTTTTCAGCACTGATCGCCAGTTTTTCAAACACGCTCAATTCTATAAGCCCTGATCAGCTTATTGCGGCTGATCGCCACTTTAAAATTGCTGTTTCTTCTCCAAATTGTCCCGCCACAAAAGTTGGCAAGAAGGTGGGGTGAAGCTGCGATGAAAATAACATGCATGTGTCCCAGAGCTGATATCCATTAATATCAGCACCAGAGACCCCCGGCATGAATCCGATGCATAAAAAATGCATTTACAGGCAACTTCATTACCGCCAAGGCAATGAAGGGGTTATACACCCGTGCCAGGCTTATTGTGGGTAGCGGGGGTGGGTGAAGGTGGTATTTGGCCCTGGGTGGGTGTTTAGGCCTTGCCAGGGGGTTGCAGGATGACTTAACCTCTTCTTTAACTTCGTGGTTAATACCGCTAAGGTAATGAAGGGGTTAACCCCTCCCGCTACCCCCCCCCCACCCGGTAGGCCTAAACACCCATCCTTGGGGCCAATACCCCGTTCATCCACCCCCACTACCCACAATAAACAAAAATACACATAACAGCACCACTAGCCACCTCCTAGGTCCCTAATAAACCATTACAATATTCATAAAACCATTATTTTGTTTACACCCAGGATTATTACATGGGATTAGGGCTATGTTATTCAGTGAGGGGTTGTATGTTTGTATTCGTAGGGACAGGCAAGGCCGGAGTCAGATGGGTTTCTCCTGCCTCTGTCCTCCCTGTCTCCTGACCCTTCCTGTAGCCGGACAAAGAAGAAGAAGCAGGCACACGGTCTTACTCAAAGGAGGTTTAATATGCCATAAAGTCCAACGTTTCGGCAGTCTAATACTGCCTTTCTCAAGGTGAAGGCTACCAAACACAAGAAAACAGTCACAATATATACCACCCCCCTGATACTCTCCCCGCTCTGCCACATAACCAGGATGTTGACGCCCCCTAGTGACGTCAGAGCTACCATATGGCGCCCCCTAGTGATGTCAGAGCTACCATATGGCGCCCCCTAGTGACGTCAGACGTCTAGGTCTAAATCCCTGGCAATACAGCATAGAGCTGTCTTGGAGGAATGCAGCCACAGCCACACCTCTCCCCAGACTGAACACTCCCCCATGATGACGTCAGCGTGACCCGCCCGTCGGGGGGAAGGGGGGGGTGTGCACCAATCAAGACTGTACTCACAGGGCTGGACAAAGATGTATCCGTCGCCATGGGATCAGTGTCAGAGCAGGGAGGAGTGACACACTCCTATAAATCACCCTGAAAGTGTAAATAAACCACACACCAAAATATTCATAAAGCATATGTGCACAAAACTAATACAGCAATATACTATTAAAAACATGTGACTGTATACTGCTGATGACATCAGTATAATCCTGCAAAGTTACCGTGAAATGCCACATAAGAATATGCAGTACATCAGTATTTAGAATATACTAGTGTGTATACCTAGTCAGAAATGGGTACACACAGCCAGGGGGGGGGGGAGAGAAGGGGGAGGGAGGGAAGGGGAAAAAACCACACAAAAAGGATAATTTTCCCAATAGGTAAGTGCAGAGTCCATGGATGGTGCAAGATCAAATATGCCTGTAGAAAGACAAAAAATTACCTTCTATTAAGGAAGCATTTTAAATTCTGTTGCTCATTAAGACCCATACCGTTGCTGGTATTTAAAGCATGTATCCAGAATGCTTCACGTCTCAATAAGAAAGTCTCCCTATCTGGAGTAAGAAAATGTGAAAAGATATAGTGCGCTACTACAATCAATAAAAGTGAGGTGATATAGTGATGTACAAAAAGAGGTGACCTTTAAACACGTAGAGTATATGGAACATCTGCAGCTGTGGCACCAGGGATGGCTCAAATACCCCCTAATAGCAAACAGAAATACAAAAAAACACAGCGCACAACGCTCATAGTGCATTAAAAATTATATTAGTAACCACAAAATAAAGGTGAGTATTAAGCGTACATTTAGATAGAAAAAACAATCATTTCAGGGTTAATGTTACCCAAGCACCAACGGACGCCAATAGAGATGTCGTGGCTCTCTCCTCAATCCCTCAGCCTCGGGGGTAGGGCCTGGGTGGTCTTCTAATCGGTTAGCTGTTAGTACAGCCCTCAGCCTCAAGGTAGTACTTAGGAGGTCTCCAGTTCAGCTGAACAGCAGTACAGCCAATTCGCCGTGCCAAGCAATAATGTCTTTCACTGTTCCAGTCTCTGTAGCAGCGGAGCACACGCTGTGGGGCGTCTATTTTTAATTTTTATGATTCTCCCGCTTTGGGGGGTGACTGAATTGACTACCGGTAGTCAGACTGTTACAGACCGAGCAGCTCATGCATCTAAAGTTACCCGGTCTGCCACCCTCCAGAAAATGAGGAGTTCTGTAGTTACCCTCATTATCTGCATGTATCAGGCTATCCGCCAGATTCCTCCCTCTTTTGAATGCCACCATTGGTGGTACACAGCAACTTTCAGATAATATATCACCATTTTGCAGAATATGCCAGTGTTTAAGACTGGTAGATTTAATAAAACCACCAGCTTGACTGTACGTAGTAAGCAGGAAGGAAAAGACTTGGATCACAACTATGAAAAAACGAGAACTGGAGGCTAATAGAAAAAATAACAAATTATTTATTGGGACATAACTAATTAAAAAGAGAAACCTCTCGCATGGTGCGCTTTATCAAAGAGTAGTTTCACTGGTCTTAATCAAACTCTTATATGGTTTACACCCTCAAAAGCACCGCCCACCTGTGTCCAGGTAAACACAAACCCCCAGGACACAAATTCCCTGTGAAATGAAACACAGGAAAGGGGCGTAATGCTCAGAGGGAAGAGATCCACATAGAGGGAATAAACAGGTAAAAAATTAATAAAAAAGACCAATCACATACAAAAGAAATATCAATAACACATATATATCAACTGTGGAAACATAAACATACACATGTCCAAATCTATAGTGAATATTCAATGTATATTTAACCCATTGATTTGTTAATTTTAATATCATAAGATGGCATATGAATGGTATATCATCAAACGCCTAGACACAATAGATATGGTTTAAAGGACATATGTAAAACACAATATTATTCTAGAAAAAAGTAAATATATAGTTAGAAAAAGGAAAACAAATAATAAATAATAAAGAAGAATAGATGCCAAAAGAAAATGTAGGACAATTGAATTCATTAATAAATATATATCTTATTTGATCACTAGAAAGCAGAAAAAAATGACAATAATAAATAACTTAATAAACAGACAATCATTATTATCATCGTGAGACGGAAGCATAGCAAGAATACTCATACAAAATGTTCATGAAAAATGTTTTAGATTTAAAATTTGTCCCTGAAGAAGCTCCTTTGCTGGAGGGAAACGCGCGTTGGACGCGCAATGTTGTCAGTCTCCTACTTGGAGCTGTTTTAATGTAGTGTCAGCAGTCTCCTGGCTCTAACTGTGTTGATCCCATTAGTTAGTTATTTATTTAATCCTTTAATTTTATAGTGAGTGTGCCTGCTTTCCTTGCACAGCACTGCCGTGTCTGGCAGGTCTATGCTGCAGTGTATGTACTAAGTGAACTTAAAGTGATTTGTTACCGGCGCTAACCACACCCAATCTGTGATAAAATAGTGCACAAAATTAAAATTCAAAATAAAATGTGTCAAGGTGATCACTGATCAAATTCTCAACCTTCCAGGAATGTGTACAGATTCCTTTCAATAGTAGCTTGTCCGGGATGGGAAGGGAGCGAAGATAGCAGGGATACACCATGAAAAATAAAAAATAAATGCATACAATAGTGTAATAAGTTCTTTTCAATCTGGATAAAACATGTATGTCTTGGCTCTATAGCAATGCCTACTTACAGCAGGTCAAAAGGTAAAAAGCATTGATCTACACAGCAGGTAGAAAGGTGTCAGGATCTTCAGGAACAACAGCCCAGGTTTACAGCATAAGAAATCAGCACCTCAGCTCAGACGTCAGTAGATGTGAGTGGATCAGAGACATGCAAAAGAAAGGCAGACCATAGTGTCGATCGTGCATAAAATTTATATAAACAAACAACAAATTTTAGGAATTGTACTCACATTGTGTACATAATCATAGTTCACATAAGGCTTTACTTGAGGCAAATGGAGTGCTGGTTCAGTGTGGAGCAGCTCACCGGGGATCTTCTCCTCAATGAATGCTCCTGAGGAAGTTGTCTAGTACGACGAAACGCGTAGAGCCACTTTCATTGCTGCAGCTGCTCTTTCTACTGAAGGCTTCAGAGTTGCTGAGTTCCCCCACCGTTTGCCTCCAAGACCGGATGCCGTCACCCCAACAGCGGATGTGACGTCAGACGCCATCTCCCACCCGGTCTGTTGTGAGTCTAAGGAGAAGATCCCCGGTGAGCTGCTCCACACTGAACCAGCACTCCATTTGCCTCAAGTAAAGCCTTATGTGAACTATGATTATGTACACAATGTGAGTACAATTCCTAAAATTTGTTGTTTGTTTATATAAATTTTATGCACGATCGACACTATGGTCTGCCTTTCTTTTGCATGTCTCTGATCCACTCACATCTACTGACGTCTGAGCTGAGGTGCTGATTTCTTATGCTGTAAACCTGGGCTGTTGTTCCTGAAGATCCTGACACCTTTCTACCTGCTGTGTAGATCAATGCTTTTTACCTTTTGACCTACTGTAAGTAGGCATTGCTATAGAGCCAAGACATACATGTTTTATCCAGATTGAAAAGAACTTATTACACTATTGTATGCATTTATTTTTTATTTTTCATGGTGTATCCCTGCTATCTTCGCTCCCTTCCCATCCCGGACAAGCAGTGTATGTACTACCATTATCACTGCATTTGCCAGCTTTATCACTCTAGCACTCTTATTTTAACACACTAAAGTCTCCATTATAGTGCGCAGTGCTGGCTGATCTAGCAAGGTAGCTGGACATTTAACCCATTGGCCACTCACTTGTGTACATCTATACACTTCCATTATTGGGTCTCACCGTTGCTCCAGAGGGGTTAACACCCTGACTCCTAGCAATCTGTGTCCTCCATATCCCACCATTATTAAGTGGTTAAATGGGATAGTATGAACTTATAACTGACGACAAGGTTGCCTGATAGCGTTGATTTAATATATTTTTAATTCACATTACACATTACTTTGGTAATATATGTTTTAAGTAAATTTATTAAAAGTTAATTTTTACACTGTTATGGTGTGCATTTAAGTGAATTCTTTTAGGGGGCACATCCATTTTGTGTTTCCCTTCACCTTTTCTAGATCCCATTCTGTATTAATTCCTGCAGGGGATAATGTATCCAAAGAATGGATCCAAAACATCTCCCGCTGGTTGAGGAGCTTTAATCTATCACCCCCTCTCATGGGCATGGGCACCAGTTCTACAGCAGAAAAATGAACATTTGATAGACCTCCTGAAGGACAGTCAGTAAAATGTTTTGAAACTGGTAACATGAAATCTTTTCTTTTAATGGAACGTATATGCTCCATGATTCTGTTTTTAACAGGGCGTATAGTGCAGCCCACGTACCCTTGGCCACAGCCACAGGTAAGAAAGTATATGACAAATTGTGAGTCACAATTAATAAAGGATGGGATCCTATAGTTCTTTTTAGAATAAATAGTCTTAATAGACTTAATTGGTTTCGCATAGCAGCAAACGCAACATTTTCCACATTTAAAAAAACCTTTTATTTTAAACAGATTTGTTAGACTTCTTAGAGTCAAACAATCTTGGAGAAAGATAGTCAGATAAGGATTTGGATTTCCTAAAAGTAATGGCTGGACCCTGGTTAACTGAACTATGTAGGTCCTTATCAAGAGTGAGGGTCCCCCAATGTTTATAAATGATAGAACGAATCTGTTCAGCCTGGCGACTAAACTGGGTGACAAATAGAGCAGACGTCACTCGATCCAATTCATGTTTCTTCTTGAACTTCACAGACGAGTTCGATAACAAATCGATCCTGTTTGTAGATTTGACACACAGATATGCTGCTTCAATATCAGTGTGATTATATTTTCTTTGAGCAAATCGAGTTTTTAATTCCTCTGCTTGATGCTCAAATAAATCGTCATTTGAACAAAGCCGTCTTAGTCGAAGGAATTCAGCCTTGGGTATACTTCGAATGAATGATTTAGAATGACTGCTGTCTGCTTCCAATAAAGTATTACGTGAATGAGGCTTTCTAAAAATGTCCGTTTGAATAGTGCCTGTCGTGTCAATAAATAAAGTAATGTCTAAATAATTGATGTGATTCATGTGTTCTTCATAAGTAAATTTAAGATTTAAAGAATTAGTATTAAGTGTATGAATAAAGGCATGCAGTGATAATAAATCCCCATCCCAAATCATAATCAAATCGTCAATATACCGTTTATAGAAAATAATCTGATGACGAAAAGAATTATCAGCACCGAAAATGTGTGTGGATTCCCAAAGACCCACAAACAAATTAGCATAAGAGGGGGCAAATGACGTCCCCATAGCAGTACCCCGTGTCTGAAGATAAAATTGTCCAACTGCAATCCAGGGGGAGCATAAAGGGAAATAGAACAAAAAGAAAAAACAATCTAATTGCAGACAGTTTTTAAAAGGTGTATAAATTTGTGTTCTGTCTTGGCTCCTATGTGTTGCCTACTTACAAGATGTAAGTCAAAAACGAGCGGTTTTGACACACAATGGTCTCTGCTAGGAGGATTTCTTTAACCAGGTAGTGGGATCTCCAACTCTCAGCTCAGCAGCAGTGTATATGTAAAAGAAATGATACCATAGTGCAGACCAGTAACAATAAAAAACTCGACTTTATAGGGTAAAAATAAACACTTACAATAAAAACAAGTGGTTAAGGCATGTATCACATTGATAGTGATTGAGGAGAGAAAATGGTTAGCTCCAGGCTCACCCGCCTCCTCCGGTGTGACTGCGTGTGGACCACCGCTCTCTGTGACCTTTCACCTCCACTGGTGCTCGCTGTCTCGCCGGTCTAGTCCCCTCGTAGATCCCCTCTTGTGTGGGCTATTCGGCTCCCTTTGCTGGGTATATACAGGAGTATACAGGTGCTGCAGAGGACTTGGACTCCAGCTCTCTCACCGGTCAATGGTCCCGCCTTGCTTGCTCCAATGCGTCACTTCCGCTTAGTCCCGATGCGTCACTTCCGGTCGCGGCTGTGTGAGTGTCAGCTCCCAGATCTCTCCTCTCTCCTCTCAGGGCGGCTACCACTCTACGCGTTTCGCCAGGTGTGTGGCTTCCTCAGGAGTGTACCGCCCCCTCCTCTAAACTATCTCTATATACCTTCCATAATTGGTTTTTAATTAATTAATCAATAAAACACTTGTAAAATCAATTGGTCTGCACTATTTTTGTATCCATATATATAAGGGAGCTCGTTATTCAACAGGAGTGGAATCCTAAATATATGAGGTTTGGCATGGTTTAACCTGTCATTAACCACACCTTGTGGGGTAAAGGGAACTAATAATTTTCTATGTTTAGAGGGAATGGGTGGTCCAATTAGATAATTGGTGCTCGAATGATGTTTTATTTCTTTGCACTAAGAATTTAGGCTCATAGTAGTGTGGTTAGAATAGTTTCCAAGTGGGACAGGTTTAAGGCAGACTTAATTTCTGTAATGTGATCTATATTATATTATAGCCCACCAGGGATGAATTTAAAGGGCATGGGTATGTTTTTTAGGGAGAGAGAATTTTTCCCGTGACAGGACTATGGGGGCATTACAATCACAATTGATATATATATAAAAAAAAAAAAAAAAAAGTAATTCACAATTAATCTCATACCACAGGTTGTACAATGTGGTACTTCAAAATTATGTAAAAAGTGGGGGAGCTCCGTCATATATATATAAACTCTCTATAGTATGGGAATACATATTAATATTATAAGGGGTTCCATAATGTAAGATTGGCATAAATAATTGCAGGACATTTACTTATTATTATAGCGCCGATACTATGATGGAATATAAACAACATGTTCATATCACAGACCAACTTAAAAAATACATACACATATATATGAGGGTGTCTATAAATATAGATACTAGTTTATACAAATGGCATAAAATCCTAAACAATAAACCTAACCTAGGGATGACAGGTAGTGTGTTACATCTTAGTTCTTATGTGGTTTATAATAAAGGATAACGGATGGCAGTTGCACACTGTGAGAGAGAACAGCAGAAGGAGGAAAAGACAGAAGAACCGGTTAATTCAACACATCAGCAATTTTACATCTTATACAGGTTACAAGAAGGGTGCAATCTCGATTTCCATGTTGAGTCCCCTGGGTGAGAGTGTCCGCAACCTGTGAATCCAGAAGGTCTCCCTTCTCATGAGTTCCAGATTGCGGTCACCCCCCCGCCAGTGGCCCGAGACATATTCTATAGGTGTGTAAGTCAGACCTGTCGTGTCCCCCTGGTGCTTCTCCATGAAGTGTTTGGAGAGACTGTGAGTTAAAAGAGATCTCTTGATGCTACTCAAATGTTCGATAATCCTAGTTCTTATTGGTCTCTCAGTCTTCCCTACATATTGTAGTTTGCAAGGGCACTCCAGGAGGTACACAACATGGTCTGACCTACATGTTAGACTGGATTCTATATTGAATCTTTCCCCTGTGTTGTTAGATGTAAACTCCAATTTGTTGTTCGATTTAAATTGACACGCTCTACATGTCTTGCATCCATGAAAACCTTTATTGGATTGTAACCAGTTCTGGGGCTTGGCTTTCTGTTTAAGGACACTGGGAGCTAGTGTGTTTTTTAAATTTCGTGCTTTCCTGAAGATGATATTTGGATGATCAGGTAGTTCGCTTCCCAAAATTGGGTCATTCTTCAGTATTGGCCAGTGCTTATTTATGATTTTCCTAATTTCCTTGGCTTCCCCATTATAGTTAGTGAGGAATGCAAAGTCTGATTTGTTCTTTATCGTTTTATCCCTTAATTTAGGTTTTAGAAGATCTTCCCTCTCCAATTTATCTATCTTTAGTAGAGCCTCATCTATCTTTTCCTCCTTGTATTTTTTCTCTATGAATCTTTCCTTTAGTTCATTGGATTGTTGTAAGAAAGTTTCCCTCTCACTACAGTTCCTCTTAATTCGGGTGAACTGGCTTGATGGAACTCCGTCCATCCACCTTGGGAGATGGCAACTCGTCCGTAAGATGTAGTTATTTTTATCAGTTTTCTTAAAGAATGTTTTTGTTTTTATTTGATCGTTTTCTATATATATTTCTAGGTCTAAGAAATTCACTCGCCTGTCACTGTACTCGCTTGTAAATTTTAGATTGAGTTCTACATTGTCTATGCCTGTTAGAAAATCTTGTAACTTACTTTCTCCATTCCCCCAGATTAGGTACACGTCATCGATGAACCGACGCCAGAGGACCAGGCCCTCCCCAAGCTCTCCATTAGGCCAGATGTTATCTTCCTCCCATGATGCCATGAAGAGGTTGGCGTAGCTAGGGGCGAACCTGGTCCCCATCGCCGTTCCTCGTTTCTGCAAGTAATGACTTCCCTCGTACCAAAAAAAGTTATGCTGTAAAATGAACATGATTCCATCAATAATAAAGTCAGCTTGTATGTCTGTTAGGTCAGCATCTTTCAATAAAAATCTTTTTATGGCTCTACATCCTTTTGTGTGGTCTATTGATGTATATAGCGACACAACGTCGCATGTTGCCATTAAGAAATTCTTCTCCCACCTGACTTTGCTCAGTGTATTTAATAGATCTGTGGTGTCCTTTAAGTATGCCTTTTGTTGAGTGACATATTTCTGGAGGAATATGTCTATGTACAGTGACAAGTTTGATGTTAGTGAGTCAATCCCCGAGACTATAGGTCTGCCTGGGGGATTGACTTCACTTTTGTGAATTTTTGGCAGTTGGTAAAATACCGGTACCTTTGACTTGTCACTGTATAGAAACTTATATTCCCCCTCGTCTAGCACCTCCAGGAGCCTCCCCCTCTCCAACAGGACCCTCAGCTCATCTGTAAATTCATTTATTGGATTTTTCTTTAATTTAGTGTATGTTTCTTCCTCCCCCAGTAGTCTTAAAGATTCCTTGTTGTAATTATCCCTGTCCATCAGAACAGTTCCTCCCCCTTTATCAGCCTGTTTTATCACTAATTCCTCATTCTCTGTGATTTCTTTTAAGGCTGTTTTTTCTTGTTTTGTGAGATTCTCTGTTATTTTCTGTTTGTTAATCGTCAGATTCTCAAAATCAGTGTTGATCATCTGGAAAAATGTTTCCAGATGATTGCCCTTTGCAAAGTGAGGATAAAAGGAGGACTTGGGTTTCAAACCCGTGTGGACCATATTTACCTCTTGTGCTACTACTGGTGGAATGGTTGGTCCTAATCTAGGGGCTTGGTCTCTATTCATGAAAAACCTTTTGAGGGTGAGTTTGCGGAGGAATCTATTTGCATCCATGAAGAGATCAAAGCTATTGTGATTCTTCACTGGCGCAAAAGATAACCCCTTTGAGATGACACTCTTCTGTGGATCTGTCAGTGTCACTTTGCTTAAATTGAATATGCTACTTTTCTGTTCTATCGGGCACTTCTCTTTCGTTCGTGCTCTTTGTCTCCCCCTCCCTGACAGGGAGGAGGAGTCAGACTTCCAAATAATTGTTTACTAAGTCTTTAGATGCAGCTGTGCATGACCAGTCCATTAAGGCTTTTTCCTCATATTAGAGAGTCTACATACAGAAGGTCATTATTGCTCAGAGGGAAGAACGTAACATTTCTGAATACTTCACATCTGGAGTGGTCACCAGTCCTTCCAAGACATTGACCCCAAAACACATCTGCAACATTCATTAAGATCCTGCTTTGAACCCAATCATATTGGTCTGGCATGCATTAAAGCATCATTCGCACAAATCTGATTCCACCACCTCAGAGGACTTTGAGTACGATTGGATTCCGGACCAACAATCCTCACTACCAAGATCTTTGGACTTCATTTTTCTGCAGGTTTATATACCAGATAGTGCGCCAAGGAATATTTCTGTTTTCTTTCATTGTTTGTTTTATTTTTGTTTTTAAGCTATTGTTGTACTTACCTTGTGGATAGGTTTGTGGTTTTTCAATCCTTAGGCAGCCGTCTTCTCAGTTTGTTATATTAGTCTGTAGAATTCACTAGTTTATTGTTGTATCTTTGTAAGGGAATTCCAACATTTAGAGCACTTATCCATCATTATCATGTATTGTTAAGTTAGGCTAATAGGTTAAGCGCTTAGTATATGTTTAGTTTAATTTTTTCTATCATAACATTTTTTATAGCGGATAAAAGATCCATAGAATCTCTCAGAAAAGAAGGCAGATTTTTTACCAGTGGCTGTAAAAAACCATCAATGTAGCGTGATAACCCATCTCCCAAAGATCCAATACTGGCCACAATGGGCCGCCCAGGAGGGCGGACAAGTGACTTATGGATCTTTGGGAGATGGTGGAAGATGGGCACAATAGGTGAGGCATTGTAGAGAAACTCATATTCCTTTGTGTTAAGTACAAATAGGGCCTTTCCTTCTTCAAGAATCTCTTTCAAAAGGTGTAAAAACTCACATGTGGGATCATGTCAATTTTGTATAAGATTCAACATCCTCAAGTAATCTAAGTGCCTCTGCCTGATAATCTGAAGAAGAGGGCACCACAATGGCCCCTCCCTTATCAGCCTTTTTGATTGTAATAGACCTATCTTCCCTGAGGGCAATCATCTCCTGGAAGTCAATATCTGACAGATTCGTTTTATTTAAAGAGGGAACCCCCCGGGGTACAATACCCCTAGCCAATAACCTGAGATCCCTCTCAACCAGCTTCTCAAAGGTCTTAATATTATGATTGTTAAAAATATGAGGGCAAAAGGTTGATTTCTTCTTAAGACCTAAGTGTAATTGCCCAAAGAAGCTGAATGAGGAAGGGATCTCAGGCTCCAAATCCTGATTTTGTTCATCATAAAGATCTCTAAGATCTGATAAAGCACATTGTTCACGAAATGAATGCAAATCCAAATTCTCCATTGAAACATCAATACCATCAACATTCTCAGCTAGACCTCTATCAGTGGAATATAGTGGAACCTCTGTTGTCCCTTTTTTCTATTAAAATATTTTTTAAGAGACAATTTGCGAATTAATTTTTGGAGATCAATGATGGTATTGAATAAATTAAAATCTTGGTATGGGGCAAAATTTAAACCTCTATTTAGAACCGCAATCTGGTCATCTGTAAGAGTCTTATGTGAAATGTTGATAACATTATCCACAACTTCTCCTATGCATATTTCTTTCTTTTGCTCGATCCCCCGGATCCCCCTCCCCCCTTCTCTTCTTTGATGATCTCCTTGTCCTCTTTCGTTTTTTGACTCCTTTTGAAACAAGGAGTATGAAGGTTTATCTTCTTTCCGAGAGGGCATCATAACAGATTTTTGTGAAGAGTCGGTTTCAGGGGAGGTAGATCTAACTCGCCAATTATCATCATCATCACAAAAGGAAACGCCTAGTGAACGACTCTCATAGTCAGAACCATCTGACTCAAAACTGGAAGCGTTTCCATGGCGTTTTAGGATGGATTTATTCGGGTTCTTGGAGTCACCTTGTTTTTTATTATTCTGATATTTAGAACCAGATTTTGGTTGTGGCTTTTGTGCGTTTGTAGTGTAGCGTTGCCATATATAAACTTGCTGCTTCTCATAGTCTATCTTGTCCCTATCAAACTTTTGTTGTTTCTTAATCATTAGAGACTTTTCCATAGCACCCACGTTGCTTAAAAGTGTTTGGTCATATTTAATAAAATTCTCCATTTTTCTGCAACCTTTCAATTTATCCTGTAGGACTTTCACATTGGCTCTCACTTTCTTTTTTTTAATTTAGCTTATACTTAATGATCAATTTGATTAGCTTAAATGAGCAATGATCTAATATGGCTTTCCAGTCATTCTCAAAATCTTTATTAATAAAGCCAAAGGACGGTACCTTTTTCAAGCGTAAGCCTCACGGAATCCTTTTAACTCTAGCATAGTTCTCAAGAGTGGTAATGTCCCACCAATACCTAATGTCCTGTGATAACAGTTTTTCCAATGTAAGGAAGTGGGTAATTAAGTCAGCAGGCTCTTCACAGATGAAATTAGCACCTTCATCAAAAACTGACTCTGCCCTCCTCTGACGGTGAGTGTCTCCACAGTTAAAGGCATAGGTATCAGTAACCCCTTCCTCATCCTCCACTTCTACATAATCTTCCATAATAAAAAACACACAGGATAGGAATAGCACGAATACTCACTCCAGAGAAATAAAAAAAAATGTTCCACAGAAAGAAAAAATGTGAATAAATAGATGCCACAAAAAATAAATAAATAAATGGTTAGAAAAAAAAATAACGATAGCACTCCAGTTCTCAAATCACCAATTAAGTGATTACATACATATTCACGGGGTATAAGCCTCTTCTTATAATGTCAATAATGAAAGTCTTAATTCCAGGCTGAGCAGCCGTGGCCAAACCAGCAATATGCGAAGCAGAGGAAAAGACCTCCCAGCCCAATGTTACAATCCTGGTAGATAGCGTGTATCACGCGCATGCTGTATTAACCCCCAGCAAAATGAATCCTTAGAGGGACCAAGGGCCCATCGTGTCCAGTGTTTTCCCGTTCAATGTGATCAAGGATTCATCACAGCTACAGTGCTTATTCCTACATGGTTGGTCTCCGATGTGCTGGGGGTTAATACAGCCTGCGCGTGATACACGCTGTCTACCAGGCTTGTAGCGTCGGGCTGGGAGGTCTTTTCCTCTGCTTCGCTTATGACTGTACGTAGTGGTAAATACAAGCCTGTCCTCCTTCTTATTTTTGGTAGCACTTACCTCTTTATCCAGTGCCCGGTCTAACACAGCAGGAGGATATCCCCTAGCCAGGAATCTACTACGTAGTTCTCCAATAGCTGGTTCAATATTATCCTTCCTGCTCGTGATTTTGCAGACCCGGACTTTCTGTGAAAAAGGTAATGCATCAATAAGAGAAGGAGGATGATGGTTATCTGCCCTTAAAATGGCATTTCTGTATGTATCCTTTCTAAAAAGATCAGTATGTAACTCCCCATTAGTCTGTGTAATGAGGACATCTAAAAAAGAGAGTTGCTGTGTACCACATCATCTGAAAAACACGGTGGAGGCAGTGATGGCATGGGCATGCATGGTTTACAATGGCACTGGGTCACTAGTGGTTTTTGATGATGTGAACGAAGACAGAAGCAGCCGGATGAATTCTGAAGTGTATAGGGATATATTGTCTGCTCAGATTCAGCCAAATTCAGTGAAGTTGATTGGACGGCGCTTCACTTTACAGATGGACAATGACCCAAAACATACTGCGAAAGAAACCCAGGATGTTTTTAAGGCAAAGAAGTGAAATATTCTGCAATGGCCGAGTCAATCACCTGATCTCAACCCGATCGAGCATGCATTTCACTTGCTGAAGACAAAACTTAATGCAGAAAGACTCACGAACAAACAACAACTGAAGACAGCTGCAGTAAAGGCCTGGCAAAGCATCACAAAGGAGGAAACCCAGCGTTTGGTGATGTCCATGCGTTCCAGACTTCAGTCATTGCCTGCAAAGGATTCTCGACAAAGTATTAAAAATTAACATTTTATTTATGATTGTGTTAATTTGTCCAATTACATTTGAGCCCCTGAAATAAGGGGACTGTGTATGAAAATGGTTGCAATTCCTAAACGTTTCATACGATATTTTTGTTCAACCCCTTGAATTAAAGCTGAAAGTCTACACTTCTATTGCATCTCAGTTGTTTCATTTCAAATCCATTGTGGTGGCGTACAGAGCCAAAATTATGAAAATTCTGTCAGTGTCCAATTATTTCCGGACCTAACTGTGTGTGTGTGTGTGTGTGTGTGTGTGTGTGTGTGTGTGTGTGTGTGTGTGTATATATATATATATATATATTTTTTTTAATGATAGGGATGTAAAGTAGGTTTGTAAATGAAAAAAAAAAATATGAAACCCTTAATACAGCTGAATCCCGTTATAACGCGGTGCTCTTGGTCCACATAATGAGCACGTTATAACCAGGATCGCGAAATGGTCGGCGCAATCAGGAAGAACGGTTCTGCGAGGACTTACCCGGCATCTGCAGCTCTCTCCACTTCATCAGGCTCCGAGGTGCTTACATACGCTCTCCCAAGCTTTCAATTTGACTGACTTTTGAGCGCAGGAGGGTCACATGACCCTTCTCTGATCAATGACAGCCCAACAGTGAATACATTTTATATAATACACATGCGGGAATTGAACCCTGATCACCCATGGACTGCATTGTGCAGTAGATGTTACGTTTGTTTATAGAGTCAGATTCATCACACCAATACTGTGGTGTAGCAGCTAGAGAATTGCACCAGCATATGAAAGATCATGGGTTCAATTCCCGCATGGTGTAGGGGTGTGTGTATATATGTGTATCAGCGTGTGTCTGTTAGCAATAATGCATTGAATCTTTATACTATATTAGTGAAAGCACTGTATGTTTGCCTGCCTGCCTGCATGCATGCATGCCTGCCTGCTGGATGTCCGGTGTCCCTAGCGGGAATCTCATTGGTCCCTTGGCCCGCCCGCCCCCGCACACCTCTCATTGGCCTCACACACTCACACCACCCCCTTGGCCCGCCCCCCACACCTCTCATTGGCCTGAGGCGGAGTGACGGGCCAAAAAAATAACTAACACACACACACACACACACACACACACACACACACACACACACACACACACACACACACACACACACACACACACACACACACACACACACCTCTCTCTCCCCTCTCCAAATCACCTTTTCCCCCTCCCCAGCGGCATCACCTCTTCCCCCTCCCCAGCGGCATCACCTCTTCCCCCTCCCCAGAGGCATCACCTCTTCCCCCTCACCAGCGGCATCACCTCTTCCCCCTCCCCAGCGGCATCACCTCTTCCCCCTCCCCAGCGGCATCACCTCTTCCCCCTCCCCAGCGGCATCACCTCTTCCCCCTCCCCAGCGGCATCACCTCTTCCCCCTCCCCAGCGGCATCACCTCTTCCCCCTCCCCAGCGGCATCACCTCTTCCCCCTCCCCAGCGGCATCACCTTTTCCCCCTCCCCAGCGGCATCACCTCTTCCCCCTCCCCAGCGGCATCACCTCTTCCCCCTCCCCAGCGGCATCACCTCTTCCCCCTCCCCAGCGGCATCACCTCTTCCCCCTCCCCAGCGGCATCACCTCTTCCCCCTCCCCAGCGGCATCACCTCTTCCCCCTCCCCAGCGGCATCACCTCTTCCCCCTCCCCAGCGGCATCACCTCTTCCCCCTCCCCAGCGGCATCACCTCTTCCCCCTCCCCAGCGGCATCACCTCTTCCCCCTCCCCAGCGGCATCACCTCTTCCCCCTCCCCAGCGGCATCACCTCTTCCCCCTCCCCAGCGGCATCACCTCTTCCCCCTCCTCAGCGGCATCACCTCTCCCCGCTCCAAATCACCTCTCCCCGCTCCAAATCACCTCTCCCCGCTCCAAATCACCTCGCTTCCCGCAGCTGCCACGCGGCGCGTAAGATGGCGGACCCCCTTCCTCCCTCGCGGCGCCGAGTCAGACGGTGGCGGCGCCCGGAAGTACAGGTAGGTGTCGCTCCCCACCTCCGGCGCCAAACGGAACTAAAGAAAGGGCGCATCAACTGAGGTGTGTGTGTGTGTGTGTGTGTGTGTGTGTGTGTGTGTGTGTGTGTGTGTGTGTGTGTCACTGTCCACTGCCCCCCCCTCCTATCCACTGCCCCCCCCTCCTGTCCACTGCCCCCCCCTCCTGTCCACTGCGTCCCCCCTCCTGTCCACTGCCCCCCCCTCCTGTCCACTGCCCCCCCCCCTCCTGTCCACTGCCCCCCCTCCTGTCCACTGCCCCCCCCTCCTGTCCACTGCCCCCCCCTCCTGTCCACTGCCCCCCCCTCCTGTCCACTGCCCCCCCCTCCTGTCCACTGCCCCCCCCCTCCTGTCCACTGCCCCCCCTCCTGTCCACTGCGTCCCCCCTCCTGTCCACTGCGTCCCCCCTCCTGTCCACTGCGTCCCCCCTCCTGTCCCCCCTCCTGTCCACTGCCCCCCCCTCCTGTCCACTGCCCCCCCCCCTCCTGTCCACTGCCCCCCCCCTCCTGTCCACTGCCCCCTCCCTCCTGTCCACTGCCCCCCCCTCCTGTCCACTGCCCCCCCCTCCTGTCCACTGCCCCCCCCTCCTGTCCACTGCCCCCCCCTCCTGTCCACTGCCCCCCCCTCCTGTCCACTGCCCCCCCCCTCCTGTCCACTGCCCCCCCCTCCTGTCCACTGCCCCCCCCCCTCCTGTCCACTGCCCCCCCCCTCCTGTCCACTGCCCCCCCCCCTCCTGTCCACTGCCCCCCCCCCTCCTGTCCACTGCCCCCCCCCCTCCTGTCCACTGCCCCCCCCTCCTGTCCACTGCCCCCCCCTCCTGTCCAATGCCCCCCCCTCCTGTCCACTGCCCCCCCCTCCTGTCCACTGCCCCCCCCCCTCCTGTCCACTGCCCCCCCCTCCTGTCCACTGCCCCCTCCCTCCTGTCCACTGCCCCCCCCTCCTGTCCACTGCCCCCCCCCCCTCCTGTCCACTGCCCCCCCCCCCTCCTGTCCACTGCCCCCCCCCCCTCCTGTCCACTGCCCCCCCCCTCCTGTCCACTGCAGGAAATGCAGGGGGAGGAATCCATGCCTTTGAGGCGCCCCCCCCCCTCCCTTTGACGCCCCCCCCCCCTCCCTTTGACGCCCCCCCCCCTCCCTTTGACGCCCCCCCTCCCTTTGACGCCCCCCCCTCCCTTTGACGCCCCCCCCCTCCCTTTGACGCCCCCCCCCTCCCTTTGACGCCCCCCCCCCTCCCTTTGACGCCCCCCCCCCTCCCTTTGACGCCCCCCCCTCCCTTTGACGCCCCCCCCTCTCCCTTTGACGCCCCCCCCTCTCCCTTTGACGCCCCCCCCTCCCTTTGACGCCCCCCCCTCCCTTTGACGCGCCCCCCCCCTCCCTTTGACGCCCCCCCTCCCTTTGACGCCCCCCCCTCCCTTTGACGCCCCCCCCCTCCCTTTGACGCCCCCCCCCTCCCTTTGACGCCCCCCCCTCCCTTTGACGCCCCCCCCTCCCTTTGACGCCCCCCCCTCCCTTTGACGCCCCCCCCTCCCTTTGACGCCCCCCCCTCCCTTTGACGCCCCCCCCTCCCTTTGACGCCCCCCCCCTCCCTTTGACGCCCCCCCCCTCCCTTTGACGCCCCCCCCCTCCCTTTGACGCCCCCCCCCTCCCTTTGACGCCCCCCCCCTCCCTTTGACGCCCCCCCCCTCCCTTTGACGCCCCCCCCCCCTCACTTTGACGCCCCCCCCCCTCACTTTGACGCCCCCCCCCCTCACTTTGACGCCCCCCCCCCCCTCCCTTTGACGCCCCCCCCCTCCCTTTGACGCCCCCCCCTCCCTTTGACGCCCCCCCCCTCCCTTTGATGCCCCCCCCTGCCTTTGACGCCCCGCGCGCACACACTGACTGACTGCCGCACGCACGCACGCACACACTGACTCACGCGCACACAAAGCCTGACTGACGCACGCACACACTGACTGAGGCACACACTGACTGTGTGTGCGTCAGTCAGTCTGTGTGTGTTTGTGTTTCTGCCTCAGACTCACTGACGCGCGAGCAAACACACAGTGACTGACGCACACACGCTACATGAAGCTGTAAAGGAGGGAGGGAGGGGGGGGACTGGATTGATGTGAATGGGGGACAAACAGAGAGAGGGGGGAGGAGAGAGAGGAACGGGAACATTACATCCCGGGCAACGCCGGGTCTCTCAGCTAGTATTATATAAAAATAAAACCTTGGAGATGTTTTTAAATCGGGAGCCACGCTCAGACAGCATTAAATGCGGATTCGCGCTATAGCAGATTGCGCTATAACGGGGTTGAGCTGTACTAATATTTTGACCACAGGGTAAACGGGTTGGAGTAAGCCATGCTTCTTATCTGTACCAACATTAAATACCCAAGGGTTTAAAGATTGGTACATGTCTGGAGTGTTTATATCTAGCTAGCACCAACACTGTCCTGGGTTTCCATTACTCAATGCAATATAAAAAAATGTTTTTTTTTTTTTTTCAACTTTAAATTTTTATTGGAAAGTACAAATACAGCCAATGTTCCACAGCCCATTATTACATTTCCAGTTTTGTTAAACACATGTAATGACGCCTCGAAGACACATCCACTTAACACTTTACAAACAAGACCAGACGAACTTGACAAGGGGACAGGGAAAGAGGTTAGGGGTGGGAGGGAGGTGGTAGGTTGCCAGGCTCTGGTGCAGTTTTTTAGATATCTCTTGTTCAACCTTTTAGGCAATAGCTAAGGGTTTTAACTGGGACAGGTTCTTCTGAGGTTTCTTTCTTTTATTTGTTTTTCCCTATTCTATGACTACATGAAGGTCTGCTAACTGTGCGTCGCTGAGTCGTGTTGTCTAATCTGCCCTTAAAGGAGAACGCACCTAGTTTAATTAGTGCAAGATTGAGGTGGCGTCCACTCCTGGGATGTCTACCTGGGTCAACCATGGATCCCAGACCTTTAGAACATTTGTGCCGGAGTCATTAACTAAACTCGTTAATTGTTCCATCCGGCAGACATGCCAAATTCTGTTTTTGATCTTAGGGATAATTGGTATCTCCTGCTGTTTCCATAATGCTGCGATCTCACATCTTGTGGCTGTAGCAAAATGCGCGATTAATTTATGCGACGCATTTGACAGACCCTGGATCCGCATGCCCAATAGGAACAGCCACGGGTCCAGGGGGATCTCCAAATCGAGAATCCGCTGAATCCAATCTCTGATTTGTTCCCAAATAGGGGCCCCCTTAGTGCAAGACCACAACATATGTCGGAGGTCAGCTGCTTCCCCACACTGTTTAGGGCAGAGAGGGGAGTAGCCTTTTACAAATTTCGCTAAGCGCGTCGGAGTGTAATACCACCTCATAAGGACTTTATATGCGTTCTCCTTTAATGTGGTGCAGATTGAGCTTTTCGCCGCCGCCTGTATAATTCTGTCCCATTCGTCGTCCTCTAAAGTCTCTCCTAGGTCTGATTCCCAGTGTCTCATGTAACTCAGTCTATTGTCAATGGGCGACTTCTGGCAGATCACTTCCCTGTACATTCTAGATGTGAGTCCCCTTGTGTCCGTATCTCTGGAACACAGCTGCTCAAAATTTGTTCGCGCCGGTCGAATTGGCGTTTTATTGTAGAAATCTCTGATCTGAAGGTACCTAAAAAATTTGTTTGGGATATTCTTAGAGGATTTAATTTGGTCAAATGTTTGTATGGTCGTTATGCCCTCCAGATCTTTTAGACGGGAGAAGCCCTTCTGAGTCCATATCAAGAAATTTTTGCTATTCAGGTCCGGAGCGAAGTCTGGGTTGCCCAATATTGGTGTCATTAATGATGTTTTGGTAGTCAAATTACATTTGAATTTCGTGGCCTCCCAAACTTATAATGAATTGACCATGGTCTGCAGCGGATTGTTCATCTTGCGTACCCCTTCTCTGGGTAGCCAGATTAAATTTCGGATTTCAATTGGTGCACAGCATCTCTTCTCCAACTCAACCCATCTCCGTAGGCTTGGGTCTGTGTGCCATTGGAAAATCTGCCCTAATTGGGCTGCTTTATAGTAGGCCTGCAAGCAAGGCACCGCTCACCCTCCGCAGGATGAATGGGACGTTTTAATATTCCTTTAGCAATTCTTGGGTTTTTCCCGTTCCAAATAAATTTTATAATTTTTGACTGGAGGGAGAGGATGTCCGCCTGCACCAAAGGGATAGGGAGACTCTGGAAAAGATATAGCATCTTTGGGAGGAGATTCATTTTCACGCTATGTATCCTCCCAATCCATGAGATGCTCCCCTTCATCCAGGTTCGGAGATCCTCCCCCAGCGTCTTTATGATCTTGGGGAAATTTGCTTTATATAAAGTTTTGTACTCCCTTGTGAGATAAACCCCTAAATATTTGATAGCGGAGGGTTGCCATTTGAACTGAAAATTGAGGTCAATCAGTTTTTCAACTTCTTTTGGTAGATTAATATTGAGGGCTTCTGATTTAGACTGATTGATCTTAAATCCCGAAATTTGGTTAAATTTGCCCAGTATGTTGAATACATTTGGGAGAGATGTGAGAGATTTGGCTATTGTGAGAATGACATCGTCCGCATATAGAGCGGCTTTGTGCATTTGGTCTCCCACAGGGATACCAGAGATATCTGGGTTATTT
This sequence comes from Ascaphus truei, assembly GCF_040206685.1. Taxonomy (NCBI): domain Eukaryota; kingdom Metazoa; phylum Chordata; class Amphibia; order Anura; family Ascaphidae; genus Ascaphus; species Ascaphus truei. Next base: position 18,537 of record NW_027454989.1, on the reverse strand, counting down.
CTGATGTGTGCCGCCAAAGGCTCTATACATAAGGCGAACAGTAGTGGCGACAGCGGGCATCCTTGACGTGTTCCGCTTTTGATTTCAAACTGTTCTGAGGGGAAACCTTGATATCTCACTCTTGCTGTTGGGTTTTTATACAACGCCAGGATGGCCTGCAGGAGGCGTCCCTCAAAGCCAAATGCTCTCAGTGTTTCCGATAGGTAGGGCCAATCTATTCTATCGAAGGCTTTTTCAGCGTCCAGACTTAACACCATGGAGTGAATTTTTTCTTTTTGGGCCAGATCAATTAGGTCAATAATTCTCCTGGTGTTATCTGCCGCTTGTCTACCTCCGATAAACCCTACTTGATCCGTGTGAATTAACCCGGGAAGAACACTACCCACCCTGTTGGCTATAAGTTTAGAGTATATTTTGAGGTCCAAGTTAATCAGTGAAATGGGCCGGTAGCTCTTACAGTCTGCCGGGTCCTTTCCGGGTTTATGGATCACCGATATTGAGGCTTGGAGCATTTGTGCTGGGAATGAGGCCCCTGCTAAGATTTCATTGAATAACTTTAACATGTGGGGGGCTAGAATTTTTAAATATTTATTGTAATATAAGTTCGAAAAGCCATCTGGCCCTGGGGCTTTAGCCGGTTTTAGTGCTTTGATGACCCCAGAGAGTTCCTCCATCGTGAAGTCCGACTGGAGTGCCTCCCTTTCGCATCTCTTCAAAATGGGTAAATGTGCCTCTATTAAGAAGGTCCGTAAATCCTCCTTTGTTTTCGGATTATGGGTTACCTTATCTCCATTGTATAATATTTCGTAATACTTTTTGAATTCCCCTGCTATGTTCGCTGGGATGGAGGTAAGGTCCCCATCTTGGTTTCGAATTGCGTGAATGTGATAGTTTGGAAGCTTGTTTTTTTAGCTTATTGGCAAGTAGTGTGTCAGGCTTGTTAGCTTTTTCATAAAATTTCCGCTTGGACCAGGTCAATTCCTTCTCGGCCTGGGCGGAGAGGAGGAGGTTAAGACTAGTTTTAGTGGCTAGTATTTGAGTTAACGTGTGGGCATTCTTATTTTTTTGTGGAGGGAGGAAAGCTCTGCTAGCTGTTCCTCTAGCTTCAAAATTTTTCCCTCCCGTTCTCTTTTCCGTTTAGCGGCCAGATTCATAATGACCCCCCTGAGGGTAGCCTTATGGGCCTCCCACAGTCTGGAGTGCGTAGCCACACTCCCCTCATTCTCCTCGAAGTATTGTGTGAGCTTTTCCCCAATTTCCACCTGTAGGGCTGGGATTTTCAGCAAGATTTCGTTTAGTTTCCAGTTCGCTCTAGGTCTGTCTAGTGGGATTAGTGTGCACCGCAGCTCTATAGATGCATGGTCTGACCATGAAATATCATGGATCTCGGTGCGAGAGACCCCAGGGACCATTCTGTTGGATACAAGGAAGTAATCTATCCTGCTATATGTGTCATGTGGGTGTGAGTAGAAGGTGTATTCTCTCAGTCTCTGGTGTTGTTCCCTCCAGATGTCGAGTAGTTGGCAGTCACGTAACCCTTTTTTAATTGTTAGTATGTCAGATCTGTGTGTAATATTAGTGGATGAACATCTGTCAAGGTCCTCCCGTAGTGCCCTGTTCAAGTCTCCAGCGACAATGATATTACCTCTGGCCACTTTGTTGAGTTTCCCAAAGAAGGTAGAGAAAAAAACGGGGGCCGTCTCATTAGGGGCATATATTGTTGCTAGAGTAATTGGGAACCCTTGGATTGCACCTCTTACTATGAGGAATCTGCCCTCTTTATCTTTGAAAGTCCTATCGGGTACGAACGGTATTCTTTTATGAATTAGTATGGCCACCCCTTTTTTTTTTACTTTCGCGGAAGACAAAAAGTGTGTCGGGTAGTCCTTATCCAGGAATTTGGGGTAGTTGTCTTGAGAGAAGTGTGTTTCTTGCAGAAACAGAATTTCTGCCCCTTTACGCTTATAATCTCGGAAGGCGATTCTGCGTTTAACCGGGCTGTTAAACCCCTTAATGTTATGTGATACTAGCCTGAGTTCCTTACTCATTTAAAAGTATGAGATGACTTTGCTGCCGATATCTGTTCTTGATTGATGCACCTGGACCACAATCCCGACCTCCTCTTCTTCTCGAACTGCAATACCTCACTTCACCACCTACAGCAATACACAAGGGGGAGCACACAAGAGGGTACACATGGGGGGACACAACAAACACTAGACAAGACAAAAGACAGTAGAATTCTCGTCGTCTCGGCGACGTCGCCTCCTTGACGAGATCACCGCCTTTGGGAAGCTGGACTCCTCTCCAACCGCCCGGAGGAAACGTGGGATGAAGTTCACTCACCCACCGCGTCCAGTCCCAAAGGACTTCACTAGGGCCCAGGAGATCCACCCTCCTCCCCCCTAGTGCGTGGCCCATGCGGATTTTTGAAGCAGGTCACTCCCCCCCACTCCTGCCTCGCTCTTCCTGAGCTTGAATGAATAAAACCTAACATATACTATGCATAACCAGAGTCTGTCCCGGCTTTGTTCACCCCTGTAGTGTATCAGGCTAATCCCTCGGTGTCATGGCCTCAGCAACCTGTGTTTCTTTGCTTCTCCTCCAGTTCTCGTCCCCCTACTTGAGGTCTGGTCCCCGGCCACGGTGAAGCTGTGACCAAATAAAGAAACTCACCCCCGAGTGAAAGAGCGGTGATCCCCGACACCCCAACTACAGATGTCCAGTGATCAAGCAACCTGCGCTGAAACTGAATCCCTGGTGAGAAAATTTGCGGCCTACCTTTCTGATGATGGCGGCCCCCGACACAAGATGGCGAAGCAGCTCTAGAAGGCGGGAATCCACAGTGAACCGCAGGAGCAGGAAGAGAGCGGTGAGCGGGAAACAGGAGCGGGCGCACGCACCTCCGCACTGGTGAGAGACGTCTTCCAAAATGGCCGCCCCCCGGATACGCATCACAGCTGTGCCCCGGAAGGAGCGGCGCCATCTTGGAGGTGGCGCGGAACCAGCTCCCACCGGCGCGACCAGATGACGTCACCAGCAAGACCAAGGACAGCCGTAAGCCCATCAAGGCGTCCAGAATGCGCCGGATGACCCGCGCAGGCCTGGATTAGTCACCTCACCGGCCCGACGCGGGCTTTTTGAATTTTGCGTCTGGGAAGAATAGAAAGACATACGGGAAGGGAATTAGTATAGCGCCGTAGCGGCAGAACCATTAAGCGAGTAAGGGCAGGGTGAGTGATAGAGAGGGAGTTAGTAAGAGGATAAAAGCAAGTAGATGAGAGGAAATAAGCCGAAGTGGAGACATTTAAGGAGACAATACTATAAGAAGGAGTAAGGAAGTAGACTTGAATTTAAAGTGGGGTAGGGATGCAGCAAGTAGTAAGGAAGTGGTAGAGGGGAGAGCAAGGAGGAGAGGAAGTAGGGAGCTAGAAAGAAAGAAGAATAAATGTGGAGAAGTGAGGAAATCAGAAAGCTATAGAAATGTGCAAGTTAGATAGTGGGAGTGGTGACTGGAAGTGGAGTGAAGGGGGACGTGAAGTAGGACTTGGTAGGTTAGGTATCAAAGGAGGTAGAGAAGTGTTAGTAGGTTGGTGAAGACAGGTTGAGTGGGAAAGGAGAAGGGAAGTAAGGAGCAGGGCGACACAAGGTTAAGATAGACAGATGAGATCGCTGGGGAAGGTTGAAATCAAAAAAATGTTTTAAAGCACTTTACTACATTTGTGAAGTAAGGCTTTAACCGAACATGAAAATCAGTATTCTGAAGGAGCAAGTCACTCGCTTTTTATAAAAAAATTTTTTTTAAAAACAGGATTGAAGCAGAGGGTCTCCCCAAGCTGAACCGCATTCATTTCAACTCTGGGACCCCCCCATTTCCCATAATACTTCCCTCCAAAGGGGGTGCCAGGCTATACGATAAAGGGGGTAACCAGGCTATACAATAAAGGTTACCACTGGAACGGTGGGCCCCTGGCAGCTACCTGGCACCATAAGCCAGGGGCCCGGCATTATAACATGTGAACGTTAAAGTGTCCCCTGCCTGTCCACTTTTCATAGAAAAATGGAAAAAATGTGTGGTGCTCTCAAAAAAACCCTCAAAATATGTAGTACAAAAATTGTAACGTTCAATAAATGTATATAATGATTCCTGAAATGAAAACCCCCTGGATAATGGATAAGGGATAGCCAATCCATAGGACACAGAACAATCATGTATTAATCACTGCTCCATTGTAATCTGACTAGTGGGCTAGGGCCCCCACGAGCACTGTAGTAAGGGGCCACACAATAAAGTGTCCCAGCATATAATGTCAGAATGGAGAATGTGCTTGTGATAAAATAACTCACAGTTAGAGTTGGTAATGTCCTTTTGGCTGTCCAGGTTTCTTCTTTCACAGTAGGGGGCGTGCTTCTGTTTTTTCTGGATGACTTGACACGAAGCAAAAGGAAAAAGCAGGCACTAATACTCGGGAAAGTAAAAAAAGGTTGAATGAAATCCAGGAGAGCGTGTGCCCATAAAAAAAGACTATTTTAATGGAAACCACAAAAAAAATACAGCTACATTACGGGGTACACAGACCCCCACCAACGCAATTCGAGCCGCGTTGGTGGGGGTTTGTGTACCCCGTAATGTAGCTGTATATTTTTTGTGGTTTCCATTAAAATAGTCTTTATGGGCACACGCTCTCCTGGATTTCATTCAACCTTTTTTTACTTTCCGGAGTATTAGTGCCTGCTTTTTCCTTTTGCTTCGTTTCCACTTTTCATGTTCCCTGAGCCTAAGACTCATGAAACGTTCTATATGTAAGTTTTAGGTGAGATATTTGGGTAGAAATGCAATCATGTTGTTTGCAGGAGTTTGGGGGGGGGGCAAAGATATGAGTAGTCTCCTAATTCTCCCTGGCGTGCAGGCATGATTTGCCAGTACGTGGGTTGAATTACACCAGGGCTGCCCAGTGACTCCTGATTTTCAAGCCCAGATATCCCAGTCCTATTTCCCTTACAGCTATGAGTCTGCCCAAGTTATCCTATGTATTAAAGTATGTTTTATTTCATTTGTGCTTTTACTATAAATGTCTATTCAGCCAGCTCAGGCATCCATATAGGTGCCGGGAAGTCTGCATAGACATCGGAGAGGAGAAGGGATGTTGAGAGGTGTCGGGGTGTGAAGTGGCCAGGGCAGGGCTTAGTACTGGGTCCGGAGAACAGAGACCCCCTTCGGGGAGGACACTCTGATCTGCCAGACTCAGTGGAGTCTGCCCAGTAGGTGACAAGGGGTTGACTAGGGGAAGCAGCAAAATGTCGGCGCGTTTTCCCATTGGTCAATCCGTATGTCCCGCCCACGGGTCATCCCGAGCCGGCTTAGCCCGTCCCCTCCTCTGGCGTCAGTCAAAGGACGAGCCCCTATTCTTATCGGTTGGCGGCAGGGTTTCCCATGCTCCAATTGGTCGCTCCTTCCTCCATGCTGAACATAGAACAGTGGAGGGTATGTAAGGAGAAACCCCAGTCAGAGAACCAGACGATCTAGTGACTTGTGTCGATGAAGCTAGGGCGGACTTTTCAAAGTTGCTGTCACGAATACCAGAGCAACCGGCTTGGTTTTGAAGCTAGGAAAAGTCTGCCCTGCAGAGACTAAGTCAGACGTGAAGTTCAAGTTCTCATTTGGAACGTAGCGGTCGCGGCTAGGAACTGAAGCCAAAAAGAGGACCAGAAAGCCCGGGTGTATATCCCGGTCAGGTTAAGCGTACCGAAGCATTCGCCCTGCACCTAGTAGAGCCTAGATTTCACCCCCAGCAAGTGTGCTTTTAGCTGTATTTTGTGTATTCATTGTGTTGTACGCGGGTTTACCCGAATAAACTGCATTTTGTTCTTACCACCTTGTTTGCCTAGCGAATGATCCCGGTAAAAATAAGTGTAAAATCTCCTGGTCTCCCGTGAGAGACATTAGGGAAGGCCTAGTGATGTCACGGCCACGCCTCCCCGTCACGAGCGATCTAAAGTCCACAGATCGCTCAGGCGACAGGCGCGCACAACGCCATGTGCTCTGTCGCACACGCACTATATCACAAAGCAGAAGCCAATGCAAATTATCGACTATGGGGACATACTGTAGTACATGGCACAGCACCCCAAACCCACCTTAGCAACCTTGATACCCTCTACAATTCAATATGTCGCTTTGTCCTCCAATGCAACGACAACACACATCACTGCGAAATGCTCAAAGAACTAGATTGGTCATCACTAGAGTCTAGGCGCAAAGTTCATCTTTCCTGTCTTGCCTTCAAATACTTTCTCGGCAAGCTACCCACCTATCTGAACAAGCTCCTCACCCCTACCACGTGTAGCACTTATCATCTGAGATCAGACTCCAACAGACTGCTCATGGTCCTAAGGTTCAACAAAGTATCCGTCCGCTCCTCCTCATAGGCCTTCATTATACCACCGGCGGCGGGACACGCGCGCTACCTCAATGCGATGCGCTGCCCGAAACTTGCACTACAGGCAGGAGGCATCGGGAGGCGAGGCCATGATGTCACGTGAGTGGTTCAGTCTCATTGGCTGAACCGCTCACATGACGCGGCCATCGCTCCAGAAAATAAAATTCTTGGATCTGTTCGAAAATTTGCGCACTTGGCCGCCTCGTTGGTCACCCATTCTTAGTGTGCGCTCATAGGAAAACTTTTATTTGTTTTGGTGGCGCACAACGTTCTGCGCTCCGCCGCTTCGGGTATAATCACGGCCTTACCGTGCACCCCAAAACTGGAACAACCTACCAGAGACTCTTGCAGATGCCACCAGTCTAAGTGCTTTCAAAACTAAGGCTGTCTCACATTTTAATCTGGTCTGTAACGGTTACATGCGCCTATAATATATATTATCTCTAACTGTGCATGCAATGTCTTGTATATAATGTATACCATGTTCACTTAATGTAACTATGGATTTGTAACCATGTATCTGTCATCATAACTCTGTGCCCAGGACATACATTGAGAGTTACCTCTCATTTTCAAGTATTGCTTCCTTCCTGGTAAAACATTTTATAAATAAATAAAATATCCGAGGCCTAAGGAGCGAACACATGATTAGGAAATGCAGGAGGGGGGCGCAGGACCCTCCAGGACTGAATGGGTGAAAATCCCTCAGCTGCCCCAGGGACATCAACTTTAGGATTTCCTGTACAAGTGTACAGGCATACCCCGGTTTAAGGACACTCGCGAGTAAGGACATATCACCCAATAGGCAAACGGCAGCTCGCGCATGCGCCTGTCAGCACGTCCTGAACAGCAATACCGGCTCCCTACCTGTACCAAAGCTGTGACAAGCGGGGAGACTATAGAGACTGCTACACATGCGTTATTTACATCAGTTATGCGCGTATATGATGATTGCAGTACAGTACATGCATCGATAAGTGGGGAAAAGGGAGTGCTTCACTTTAAGTACATTTTCACTTTACATACTGCTGCGGCACAGTTTATTCGAGCATTTGCCCGTTCTGTGCCGCAGCAGTAGCCTGGCGCGCGCCCGAGTGTGACGGGCGCACGCCGAAGCAGCGGAAGAGCGCCCTCCGATCGGGGCGCTCTCCCTACCGCTGCCGGGTCCGCCGGGTCCCCCGGAACCCCCTGCCGCTGTCCCGCGATCGCGGGACACCAGGGCTGCCTCGGGGAGCCCCTGGACACGCGTGCAGGGGGCGCACGCTCCCGATGACGCGTGACCGCGCGTCTATGACGCGCGGCACGCCGAGGGGCGGCCACTAGCAAGCCGGGAGATTTCCCGGCTTGCGGTACCGACCACACTTCAATAAAGTGTGTCGGTAGTGTACATGCTCCGGTCCCATTGTGTACGTGAATGCGGGGTATGCCTGTACCACCTGATAAGATTACACAAATAATGCAATAAATTGCACCCATTTAAGAAATATAGCGCTGTGCCATTTGTTCAAATAGAGCTGCGTTAACGTTCTGCCACTGTTAACCTGCGTTAATAGATGCGACCAAATCTGTACATCATTTTCTTTTACACTACATTAAGGTGAGACTATAATTACACGTTTATAATGTGAGGTCTATGAGCTGAAAGCGCAGCTTAGTGCAGGGGTGAGCAAACTTTTTATGCCGAGCCCCCCTTTTCATCCATAAAATTTCTCGGGCCCCCCCTGGCTGACGTAATCAAAATCACATGAAAAAAAAAAAACCTTTATTAAACGGTATACAATATAAATCCAAATATGTCTATAAATACTTACATATTTCAACAGCTCGCGCTTGCAAAATTAGGCTGCGTCCACGCTGCCGCTGAGAGCGGTGACATCACCAACTCTCCAAGCCTGAGCGCAGGGTGTCCTGCATCATTTTGCAAGCGTGGATCGGGGCTATTTGTGTGTGGCTGTGTGTGGCTGTGTGTGGCTGTGTGTGTGCATTGACTTCTGCTGAGCGCACTTCAAAGTCAATTTTGTTTGTCTCCCCAAGCGCTGAGCTTGGGAGAGCGTACGTGCACAAAGGCAATACTTTTGGGGGGCATTCATCCACCTCTTTGCTACCTCCCTTCCATCTCCCCCCCCTTTTTGTTTCTACCTTATTTATTTTTTCCGTTTTCAATGTTTTCACTTTTTTTTTATTATTTCTGTACATTCATAGTATGATTGATACAGTGGCAGCCGACCCTTTCCCTCGCAGAGGATCGCAGCGAAGCAGGTTGCCAGCGGAGGAGAGCAGGAACACAGCGCTATTGCAGGGCAGACACTGGGAGGGGCGTTTGACTTCACCGTGCTCGGGCGTGCTCCTCCCCGTACCTCCGAAGCCCCTGCGCGCGTGCGCACACACCATCACGAGGCCGCCACCTGCACTATCTTGTTCAGCCACCCGCACACATCTTCGGCTGCCCGCCTGTGCACATCTTATTGGCCGCCCCTCGCGTACAGCTTTTTCGTCCTCCCGCGCAAAGCGTCTGCCGGCCCGCGCACCCAGATTTCGCCGCACGTCGCCTGCGCCCCCCTAAATCTTGCGCCTTATTGCCCCCCACCAGTTTGCGCACCACTGCAATACAACACACACTCTCTCTCTCAATCAATCACCACATACACACACACACCACATACACACACACACAATCCCCCCCCACACACACACACACACACTCACTCCCCCCCACACACACACACACACACAATCCCCACACACACACACTCAATCCCCCCACACACACACTCAATCCCCCCACACACACACTCAATCCCCCACCCACACACACACGCACAATCCCCCCCCATACACACACACAAAATCCCCCCCACACACACAAACACACCCCCCACACACAAACACACTCAATCCCCCCCCATACACAATCCCCCCCCACACACACTCAATCCCCCCCGCACACACTTAATCCCCCCCCACACACACACACTCAATCCCCCCCATACACTCAATCCCCCCCCACACACTCTCAATCCCCCCCCCACACTCAATCCCCCCACGCACACACTCAATCCCCCCCCACACACACACACAATCCCCCCCCACACACACACACAATCCCCCCCACACACATACACACTCAATCCCCCGCACACACACACACTCAATCCCCGCCCCCACACTCAATCCCCCCCACACACACTCAATCCCCCCCCACACACACACACACTCAATTCCCCCCCACACACACACTCAATCCCCCCCCCCCACACACACACACACTCAATCCCCCCCACACACACACAATCCCCCCCCACACACACTCACTCAATCCCCCCCCCCACACACACTCAACCCCCCCCCCCACACACACACTCAATCCCCCCCCACACACACTCAATCCCCCCCCCATACCTTGTGACCTTGAGCAAGTCACGTTATCTCCCTGTGCCGCAGGCACCAAATAATAGATGTATGTGTAGGGATGTGGTAGGAGCCTCATATGTGTGTTCAGTTGGTGTTTTGACTGTTCAGGAGAGTCATGTGGAGGTCTGCGCTGATGCAATAGCTGTGAGTCTGTGCAGCTCAAGGCAGAGAAGCTCCGCTGAGGAACTACAACTCCCATGAGCTCCTGGGCAGTCACCTGACTTGAGGAGCCAATCGGAAGGCTAGAATTACGGGAGGAGGAAAGGGAAGCGTGGGGGAGAGGCTAGTCAGAGGGGATCTGGAAGGTAACGGAGGAGGGTGTATGCGTGCAGGGGGTCCGTGACCCGCCTGCATAGGCTAGCTTTACCCCGCAGGCCCTTAGGAGAAACCCCTGAGTCACAGTGTGCTGCTGTGCTGCAGGGACGGCCATAGTGCTAGCGATCAGTCACCTTACTGTGTACACAGTTAGGGACAAGCGTGCGGAGCAGGTTTGCTGGTGAGCTGCTTGGGACCAGACAGCTGCACTGCGGACATCCCAGACAAGCAAGGATTCGGCTGATCCTTTTCCAAGTATTACCGGTCACCGCCGTGACCGGAAGGTAGTAGATACGTCAAGTGCACCAACACCGGTCAACAGGCGCTGATCCCGCCTTAGGCGTAACTATAGGGAGACACTAGCGAGTACACACCGCTATCGTACTATTACACGGACACGGTGTGTGGGGCACGCGGTGACGGGATAGAGACACTCATAAGAGCGTGGCTGAGCCACTATTGTACAGGACAATATTCCCTAGGGGTGTGGCCGAGCCACTGATGTTAGAAGGACATTATCCGTTAGCGGTGTTAGGGTATGATAGAGTATAAGTATAGTGTTATAAGATAAGTGTTTGCATATTGGGTTATTGCCACGGTTCATATAGAGTATAAGTTTATTATTGCACATAGTAAAGTTGGTTGCACGCATTGTATCGGTGTGTTTCTTGCCCAGGGGAATCTTACATGACGGTGATCCTGGGTAAGTGGAGGCGCTGCGCTAATAAGTGTTACCCCAGGCTCCCAGCTAGCGGAGGCTCAGATCTCCTGGAGCCGCAGGTGCGCGCAGTTACCCGAAGTCGCTTAGAGTGTCAGAAAAAGGGCTACAAATGTCTTTTTTTATATAGCGCCATTAAATGTACATAGCGCTTCCCAGCAGTAATACATGTGACAATCATATAAATTACAAATAACAGGTCATGGGAATAAGTGCTTAAGACATAGATTGTAAGCTCTATGGGGTAGAGGCTCGCGCCTGCAAACATTCTATGTACAGCACTGCATACACTGGCGGTGGAAACATTACTACTGTTTTATATCAGACCTGACTGCTGATATAAACAGGACTTTAAAATCAGTTGCGATTCATAGAAAACCAGTGTGATCTGCCTGGCTTCTATCTAGGTGACGCTAGAGGGTGAGAGGGTGAGAGGCTGGTGTTGCTGTTTAGGGGGCGGGAGAAGAAATCATGGCGCCCTCCTCCCGTGTGAGGCAGGACAGTGATAGCCACGCGCGGACCCCCCGGTTACCTGGCTGCAGGCAGGGCTTGCGGACCCCCCGGTTACCTGGCTGCAGGCAGGGCTTGCGGACCCCCCAAATACGTGGCTGAAGGCAGGGCTTGCGGACCCCCGGTTACCTGGCTGCTGGCAGGGCTTGCGGACCCCCCGGTTACCTGGCTGCAGGCAGGTCTTGCGGACCCCCCGATTACGTGGCTGCAGGCAGGGCTTGCTGACCCCCCGGTTACCTGGCTGCAGGCAGGGCTTGCGGACCCCCCAGTTACGTGGCTGCAGGCAGGGCTTGCGGACCCCCCGGTTACCTGGCTGCAGGCAGGGCTTGCGGACCCCCCGGTTACCTGGCTGCAGGCAGGGCTTGCGGACCCCCGGTTACCTGGCTGCAGGCAGGGCTTGCGGACCCCCCCCGGTTACCTGGCTGCAGGCAGGGCTTGCTGACCCCCCCGGTTACCTGGCTGCAGGCAGGGCTTGCGGACCCCCCCGGTTACCTGGCTGCAGGCAGGGCTTGCGGACCCCCGGTTACCTGGCTGCAGGCAGGGCTTGCGGACCCCCCCCGGTTACCTGGCTGCAGGCAGGGCTTGCTGACCCCCCCGGTTACCTGGCTGCAGGCAGGGCTTGCTGACCCCCCGGTTACCTGGCTGCAGGCAGGGCTTGCGGACCCCCCGGTTACCGGGCTGCAGGCAGGGCTTGCGGACCCCTCGGTTACCGGGCTGCAGGCAGGGCTTGCGGACCCCCCCGGTTACCTGGCTGCAGGCAGGGCTTGCGGACCCCTCGGTTACCGGGCTGCAGGCAGGGCTTGCGGACCCCCTGGTTACCTGGCTGCAGGCAGGGCTTGCGGACCCCCCCGGTTACCTGGCTGCAGGCAGGGCGTGCGGACCCCCCGGTTACCTGGCTGCAGGCAGGGCTTGCCCTTGGGCACCCGGTCGGCCCCGCACACGGTGAAGGTGTGAGTGTCGTCGCTCAGCCGCACGGTGACGCCGCGCTCGGGCCGTACGTGCAGCACCCGGCCCTGCATCCACACCAGGCCCACCTCCAGCCCGCCGGCTCCTTTCTCCAGCCAGAAGGAACCGGGCCGCCGCCGCACGCATTCCCTCAGCCGCCCCGCTAACATCTTCACCGGCGGGGAGGTAACCTGGAAGCCGGGCCGCGCTGCAGGCCAATCTCCGGCGGCCGCCATGGTCGCCATGGAGACAGCAAAACTGGCGCGCCTTTTCTGACATTGACAGGGGACCAATCGCGGCTCCTGTACGAGAGCAGCAACCAATCATAGGAGAGGGGGGCTGGGCTGGTGACCCTGCATTAACCCCTTCCAGGCTGTTAGTGTGACAACCCTCTATAAAGACGTGTCTCTGTGTAATAAACCAATGTCAGAACAATACATGGCGCGCCTGTGTTTGTGTTTATTAAGCAGCAGTGTCACATATTCCAACATCTTTTTATAAATGTCAGGGGTCAAGTCTGCACTATGTCTGACCCCCATACAGGGGAAAGTGGTTCTTGGGTGAGCCATACTCCAGCTAACAGTAAACACTAATAATAATGACAACAACAAATATAATAAAGTTAATCTTATACTATACTAGCTGAGAGACCCGGCGTTGCCCGGGATATAATTTTGGGGGGGCGTACGACAGGGTTAGGCTTCCCCCCCCCCCTTGACAGCTAGGTGGGTGACTGAGTTGACTGAGTGTGTGGGTGACTGGGTGGGTGTGTGACACTTGACTGAGTGGGTGGGTGACTGAGTGGGTGGGTGACTTTGGGTCGGTTTGACTTTGGGTCGGTGGGTGGGTGACTTTGGGTCGGTGGGTGGGTGACTTTGGGTCGGTTTGACTTTGGGTCGGTGGGTGTGTGACTTTGGGTCGGTGGGTGTGTGACTTTGGGTCGGTGGGTGGGTGACTTTGGGTCGGTTTGACTTTGGGTCAGTGGGTGGGTGACTTTGGGTCAGTGGGTGACTTTGGTCGGTGGTTGGGTGGGTGAGTTGGGTCGGTGGGTGGGTGAGTGGGAGACTGACTGGGTGGGTGAGTGGGAGACTGACTGGGTGGGTGAGTGGGAGACTGACTGGGTGGGTGAATGGGTGACTGGGTGGGTGGGTGACTGACTGGGTGGGTGAGTGACTGACTGGGTGGGTGAGTGGGTGACTGGGTGGGTGAGTGGGTGACTGAGTGGGTGGGTGAGTGGGTGACTGACTGGGTGGGTGAGTGGGTGACTGACTGGGTGGGTGAGTGGGTGACTGGGTGGGTGAGTGGGTGACTGACTGACTGAATGGGTGGGTGACTGGGTGACTGACTGAATGGGTGACTGACTGAATGGGTGACTGGGTGACTGAATGGGTGGGTAAACTGAGTGGGTGACTGAGTGGGTGGGTGACTGAGTGGGTGGGTGACTGGGTGAAAGTGGGTGACTGGGTGAAAGTGACTGGGTGGGTGACTGGGTGGGTGTGTGGGTGGGTGACTGAGTGGGTGACTGAGTGAGTGGGTGACTGAGTGAGTGGGTGACTGAGTGGGTGGGTGACTGAGTGGGTGGGTGACTGGGTGAAAGTGGGTGACTGGGTGAAAGTGACTGGGTGGGTGACTGGGTGGGTGTGTGGGTGACTGAGTGGGTGACTGGGTGGGTGTGTGGGTGGGTGACTGAGTGGGTGACTGAGTGAGTGGGTGGGTGACTGAGTGAGTGGGTGGGTGACTGAGTGGGTGGGTGACTGAGTGAGTGGGTGGGTGACTAAGTGATTTTTTGGGTGACTAAGTGAGTGGGTGGGTGGGTTACTGAGTGGGTGGGTGACTGAGTGGGTGGGTGACTGAGTGGGTGGGTGACTGAGTGAGTGACTGAGTGGGTGACTGAGTGAGTGACTGAGTGGGTGACTGAGTGGGTGAAAGTGACTGGGTGGGTGTGTGGGTGACTGGGTGACAGTGCGTGGGTGGGAGACGGTGTGTGACTTACCTTGACCCCGTGGCATCTGGCTGGGGCAGGAGGTGAGTTCGGGAAGCTGGGGGGGGGCAAGAGTGGCAGGTGTCCCGCGCCGCGCTTCCCCTCTCCGGTAGCGTCACACGTGATGGGGAGTCCCGCGCCGCGCTTCCCCTCTCCGGTAGCGGCGCACGTGAGGGGGAGTCCCGCGCCGCGCTTCCCCTCTCCGGTAGCGGCGCACGTGAGGGGGAGTCCCGCGCCGCGCTTCCCCTCTCCGGTAGCGGCGCACGTGAGGGGGAGTCCCGCGCCGCGCTTCCCCTCTCCGGTAGCGGCGCACGTGATGGGGAGTCCCGCGCCGCTTCCCCTCTCCAGTAGCGGCGCACGTGATGGGGAGTCCCGCGACGCTTCCCCTCTCCGGTATCGGCGCACGTGATGGGGAGTCCCGCGCCGCTTCCCCTCTCCGGTAGCGGCGCACGTGAGGGGGAGAGCAGGAGGGCCGCGCCGTGAGGGGGGAAGAGCCTGGAGTTTGCTGCTGAGCAGCAGGGCCGCGCTTCCTCCGCGGCGCACGGTGAGGGTGATGGTGCGGCTGGGGATGTTGCGGAGCGTGGGGATTTGGGTGAGGTGGGGAGGGGGGAGAGAGTGAGGGGCACCGGGAGAGTGAGGGGCACCGGGAGAGGAGGGGCACCGGGAGAGGAGGGGGGGGGGTGGAAGGTGAGCTGCGGTCCAACTGACGGGGGAGAGTGTGTGTCCCTGTGTGTGTGTGTCCCCTGTGTGTGTGTGTCCCTGTGTGTCCTTTGGCCCGTCACTCCGCCTCAGGCCAATGAGAGGTGTGCGGGGGCGGACAAGGGACCAATGAGATTTCCCCTAGGGACACCGGACATCCAGGCAGGCAGGCTGGCATGCATGCATGCAGGCAGGCAGGCAAACATACAGTGCTTTCACTAATATAGTATAAGATTAGTGAAAGCACTGTATGTTTGCCTGCCTGGATGTCCGGTGTCCCTAGGGGAAATCTCATTGGTCCCTTGGGTCGCCCGCCCCCGCACACCTCTCATTGGCCTGAGGCGGAGTGACGGCCCACACACACACACACACACACACACACAACACAGCAGCTCTATACACACACACACACACACACACACACACAACACAGCAGCTCTATACACACACACACACACACACACAACACAGCAGCTCTATACACACACACACACACACACACACAACACAGCAGCTCTATACACACACACACACACACAACACAGCAGCTCTATACACACACACACACAACACAGCAGCTCTATACACACACACACACAACACAGCAGCTCTATACACACACACACACACACACACACACACACAACACAGCAGCTCTATACACACACACACACACACAACACAGCAGCTCTATACACACACACACACAACACAGCAGCTCTATACACACACACACACACACACAACACAGCAGCTCTATACACACACACACACAACACAGCAGCTCTATACACACACACACACACACACAACACAGCAGCTCTATACACACACACACACCCTCTGTCCGCCCCCCTCCCCCCCCCCTCACGTGCGCCATCCTGCAACTGGCTCCGGACGGGAAGCGCGGCCCTCCTACCCCAGCCGCTCCCTTACCTCCCCGGCGCTACCACCCGCTCAGGTAAGTCACTGTGCGTCCCGCCTCAGCCTCAGGCCCACTGCGCGTCCCGCCTCAGCCTCAGGCCCACTGCGCGTCCCGCCTCAGCCTCAGGCCCACTGCGCGTCCCGCCTCAGCCTCAGGCCCACTGCGCGTCCCGCCTCAGCCTCAGGCCCACTGCGCGTCCCGCCTCAGCCTCAGGCCCACACAGGGCGCTTCCTACCGCCGCTCAGCCAGACGCCACATCGAGCGGGCGCCCGGGGGGGGGGGGGGAGCGTGAGTCTTAGGCCCACACAGGGCGCTTCCTGCAGCCGCCTGCACGCCTCACTCAGCAGGACGGCACATCGGGGGACCAAGCGGCCGCCGGGGGGGGGAGCGCGAGTCACAGGGAACGGGGGGGGGGGAGTCACGGGGAACGGGGGGGGGGGGGGAAATTGCCCATACATAAATTATGGCAATACATATGCCCACCGCTCTCCACCCCCCCCCACTCCCCTTTCCCCCCCCCCCCACTCCCCTTCCCCCCCCCCGCTCCCCTTTCTCCCCCCCCGCTCCCCTTTCTCCCCCCCCGCTCCCCTTTCTCCCCCCCCGCTCCCCTTTCTCCCCCCCCCCGCTCCCCTTTCTCCCCCCCGCTCCCCTTTCTCCCCCCCTGCTCCCCTTTCTCCCCCCCCGCTCCCCTTTCTCCCCCCCGCTCCCCTTTCTCCCCCCCCGCTCCCCTTTCTCCCCCCCCCCGCTCCCCTTTCTCCCCCCCCCCCCCGCTCCCCTTTCTCCCCCCCCCGCTCCCCTTTCTCCCCCCCCCCGCTCCCCTTTCTCCCCCCCCCGCTCCCCTTTCTCCCCCCCCCCGCTCCCTTTCTCCCCCCCCGCTCCCCTTTCTCCCCCCCCCCCCCGCTCCCCTTTCTCCCCCCCCCCCGCTCCCCTTTCTCCCCCCCCGCTCCCCTTTCTCCCCCCCCCCGCTCCCCTTTCTCCCCCCCCGCTCCCCTTTCTCCCCCCCCCCGAAACCTTTACAACAAATACTCACCTATTGTTCCACGAGTTATAAATAATACTACCTATTACGCATTTACATCCCGGGCAACGCCGGGTCTCTCAGCTAGTAAATAATAATAATGAAAGATGAATAAATAAATCCTAATGAAAAAGAAATAAGTAGCACCAAACATAATGACAATATTTGTTTGATGTTAACATTTAATAATATGTAACGTATAAAGCACAAACCCCTACTCTCTCCACCAGAAGTACAAGGCTAATTTCATTTAAAATAGATTTGAAGCAAAAGGTGACACTGTGCTCATTTGCATGTCATTTCCCAGAGTCCCTGGCTGCAGTGGAAGCTGTATGGGATAATGGTGAAAAGCAGGGTTGCAGACCTGTCTGAGACATGTGAATGTGCTCACAAGGGAGATTGTTATTTCTCTTTAGTTCATAGTCATTTTTAGAGCAAAGATCAGCAACATTTTGCCTAAGACGACATTGTTTAGGATATTTACTAAATTGTACTAGGCCAGCAAGGCACTTTACAATGCTGTACAGTAACTAAGGCCCGGGCCATAGAGGGGTGGGAGAGCGGATGCGCGCTAACGCTGAGGCTCGCCTGCTTAAGTCAGCCCGATTCCACGGAGCCAGCGTGCGCGAAGGGAGCCGGGGGGAGGTGGTTGGAGGCGGGGCAGTGACGTCGCTGGGCCAATCGCGATGGCCTATTCAGTAAGCGTGGCCTATTCAGTAAGCGTCGATAAGGCTGCGTCTATAGCAGGCCTGCACAACATAACGGCCGCGGCCGCATGCGGCCCGCCCGGCCTCTCTGTGCGGCCCGCCCGGCCTCTCTGTGCGGCCCGCCCCGCCTCTCTGTGCGGCCCGCCCGGCCTCTCTGTGCGGCCCGCCCCGCCTCTCTGTGCGGCCCGCCCCGCCTCTCTGTGCGGCCCGCCCCGCCTCTCTGTGCGGCCCCGCCCCGCCTCTCTGTGCGGCCCGCCCGGCCTCTCTGTGCGGCCCGCCCGGCCTCTCTGTGCGGCCCGCCCGGCCTCTCTGTGCGGCCCCCTCTGTACGGCCCGCCCGGCCTCTCTGTGCGGCCCGCCCGGCCTCTCTGTGCGGCCCGCAATGAGATTTAAAAAAAAAAAAACTTAAAAAAAAAAACCTTCAAAAAAAAAATGGCAGCGATTCCCCGCGGTCCCGGGGGTGATGTGAGGTGCATTGAGGTGAGGTGCAGGGGAGGTGAGGTGCAGGGAGGTGAGGTGTAGGGGGTGAGGTGCAGGGGTGATTGGAGGTGCAGGGGGGGTGATTGGAGGTGCAGGGGGGGTGATTGGAGGTGCAGGGGGGGGTGATTGGAGGTGCAGGGGGGGTGATTGGAGGTGCAGGGGGGGTGATTGGAGGTGCAGCGGGGGGGTGATTGGAGGTGCAGGGGGGGGTGATTGGAGGTGCAGGGGGGATCATTGGAGGTGCAGGGGGGATCATTGGAGGTTCAGGGGGGGTGATTGGAAGTTCAGGGGGGGTGGTTGGAGGTGCAGGGGGGTGATTGAGGTGCAGGGGGGGTGATTGGAGGTGTGGGGGTCATTGGAGGTGCGGGGGGTTATTGGAGGTGCAGGGG